>NC_072740.1:74237994-74542994 GCF_026930045.1 Uloborus diversus
TTCAACATTTTTGGTTAAATTGTTGTACAACTGTAAATAGAAGAAAACAAAATAGGAACCTAATCTTAAGAACTTAGTTTTACCAGTTAATAAGGATTGTGAAGGTGTTCTTGTGTGAGGGTGCGTATCAGCATCAGGACTTGGTAGTTTGGAATTTTTTGATGGAATAATGAATCATACTGTTCATTTAAATATTTTAAGAACCAATTTTGGAACAAATCTGATATACCCCCCTCTTGGCGACTTTTTCCTGTTGGCGCCAAAAAAGCGTCGCCAAGAAAACTATGTATGACGTCATATGTCATACATCGTTCTTAGCGATGCTTTTTTAGCGCCAACAGGAAAAATTCAAATTATGTCATTAATTATTTAATGAAATTAATGCATTAATTTTTTTCCGTTGTTTCTCCGGGATACGAGCCCTCGGTCTCATAGTACTTTCGTAATGAGACCTCGGCTCGCCGGCCCTGCCTCGGTCTCATTGCGAAAGTACTATGAGACCTCGGGCTCGCCAGGACCTCGCTGCCGCTCGGTCCGTTATCCCTCCGACTTTTAATATACATCACAGTCGGATATAAGTCACAGATCTCCTCCGTTCAGTATACAATAAAGTCACAGATTTTATGTGAAATTAACACCATTTTTGTGCTACAAAAATGCCAACCAGACCAAAATACAAACTACCAGAAACACACTAAAAACACAATAATTCAAAATATGTTCACTTACCTTTTTTACTTTTCTTTTACTTCCTCACGTGAGGCAGTGCACATATGTTCCGCTCTTAGGGAAATTATCCCATTTTTTGTTATTACTTTACAAAAATATTTAAATATAAAATATATATATAAAAAATCTATTTAGGACTCCGGTACGTCCAAACGTTGGACGACCTGACGAAAAAGAAAAAGAAGATTCATTCAAAAATTTCAATTGATACATTTGGACAACATCACAAACCGAACTCATAATTAAAATAGAAAATTCAACTAAATTAACATTAAAAAACAACAAGAAAAAGAATACTCTAAAATAAAGTTTGAATTGAAACTTTATTTTAGAGTATTCAACTTAAAATCTCCCTAAGAGCGAAACATATGAGCACCTACCTCCTAAAACACATACACGTGCAAAAACAGACTTAGAGAAACTACTTTCCAGCGTTCAAGTTGCAAAACCAGGGTTGCCAAGTTATCGCCTTATTGGCGATTTTCGTATCGAGCGAAAAATTAAAATCTCGCCAAGAGGGGGGCATATCAGAGGAGAACCCCAATTTTAAATTCTTAGCCAAAAATTTGGTTATCGGAAACAACTTTGTTTTTTACAAAGATAACGATAAGAAGCACAAGGTTTTCAACGTTTGCGTCTAGTGCTTCAAAAATTGTCCAAAAGTTTAGAAATAACCCTTTCAATCTCCAGATTTGAACTTAATATAACATATTTAGAGATATGTGGAGGCTAGATTACGAAAATACGGCTTTGAAATGAAAATGGAGCTAGAAACAGTAAGACTGAGTGTAATTGATCACTTACTCATAAATTATGCAAAAAAAAAAAAAAAGTGAATGAAATCTATATTCCTTGACGTTTAAAAGATGTTGTTTAGGATACTGCATGATATTCTACTAAATACTAACTTAATAAAAAGTTAGATTATTCATTAATGTATAGACATTTTTTAAAGTGTACAAAGACTTTTGTGAGATAAAATTTCCGGCACTCTTTGATTTTTGATTTTTAAAAAATTAAGTTTTAATATTTTTAAAAAAAAATTATGTAGTTTTGTTGACAATTTATCATAGATCTTATAATTAAATACCTATTCCAAAATATTAATTCTAAATAATGGATAGGGTCCTATTTCATTGAAAGTCGTAGCTGTACGAACACTTTTGGGAGCCACTGTATATACAAGCATAGATAGAGGTAATGACAAAACTTATCAAATGGATTCAGGCACTGTCAAAATGCATGCTTGGTTGTATACAAATTTGCACACATAAATATGAAACAGACATTGTGAAGAAAAAAATTCAAAATTCGTTTAGAAGTAATTAAAAGAAAAATTTATGCTGAAATTTCAGTAGTAATATTTTTTTAAAGACAATTCTTCCTCTTCTATGTACAATAGGGTGCCCCCCCCCCCCCAAAAAAAAGTTTTTTTTTTCAGTTATTGCTCTGGGCATCCTTTAATTTTTTTAGAATGGTGATTAATTAGCTACATCCAAAATTTCAACTCTGTATTCCCATTATAAGTCGATGCCCAAGAAACATGAAAAATATAAAATTTGAAGATTCTTCAATAACAGGTTCAAAAACTCAGCGAGAACAAGAATTTACTGCTGATGTAAATTTTCTCTTTGACATTGCACATTTAGATGCAATGAACATGATTAAAATACTGGCGGATAAAAAATTTCTTGAAGATCAACGCAGTGAAAGAAAAATGATTCTTTCAGTGCTTGATATAGGATTCTTTGTGAAGAATGAAAGAGCTTTAAAATGAAAGAAAGAACACTTAGAAAGACAAGAAAGGGCTGTAAAAGCTTTATCACCAGATTATTTTACAGAGGAAAGTTTTTCTACATCGTCAGTGACACAGAAGAAGCATAAAAATACATGCTATAAAGAGTACAAGGTTAGTAGCAAAACAGTTAGTACTGCTACACCAAAAACAAAAGTTTTAATCAATCCCCAAGTTATAAGTGCCTTAGATCATGTTAAAATTTTTGATCGTGAAGCAATGAGAATTATAGTACTAATAGCAGTTGCTCTTGAAGGGGACCTTACATCACTTTCATTTTCTTGTAGTAGTCTGCAAAGAAACAGGATAAAGGTCCGGCAAGAGATTGCTGAAGAACTGAAGATAAATTTTAACCCAATATATCCCATCGTTGTTCATTGGGATGGTAAAATTTTACCTGACATTAAAGGTGAAGGAACTGTAGATTGTTTAGCTGTTACTGTAGCTGGAAATGGTGACGAAAAACTGCTTGGAGTACCAAAATTAACATCTGGAGTCGGAGAAAATATTGCAATAGCTGTTTACAGCTTATTAGAGCAATCGAACATGTTGACAAAGTTCAAGCCATGAGCTTTGATACAACTTTGAAAAACACTGGTCACCAGTGTTTTTCAAAGTGTTCACCAGCCAGAAAAATTTTCTGGGAGGGGTTTTCAAAATCGAAAATTGTTGCTTTCTTTCCCATTCATTTACAATGCGTAATTATTCAATATCTAAGAATTTCTACAGATTAGTAATTATTCAGTCAAAGTAACTGCTTAAAAACAATTAATAATTCGTACTGATATCGCTATGAAACGAAGAAAGTGGAAAAAAGCACAGAATATTTATTATTAGTTTTACTCTAATCTTATATTGATTTTTTCTGTGTTTTTCACGAGATCATTTAAAGCCTCCTCCTCAAATACATTCATGTCTTTATGAATGTCAAATGCTAGCTAATAACGGTTTCGATCTTTTGATGAGAATTGGTTAAGAGCCTCAGAAAATCCGGTGCGGTAAGCTTCCTCCGCTTAAAAGGATTTGTGCAGTGATGGAAGTGCTGAAGGACCATGATACCCTGTAGAACTTCATTGACACCATTTTAGCTATCTTATATCGGGGGGGGGGGGGGGGGGGGGTTGCTCATCATAAAATACAACTTTTATATTTAAGAATTGAAAAGTAATTTCTGACTGCTTCCCGATCATTAAAAGCAGTAAGATATTTTGTTGAAACCTATTCCGCTTGGAAAAACTCAAATACTCTGCTTTTTTCCCTTGATTTTAACGGAGGAAATGAATGTGCTTGTGTTCTGGGAGGGGTTTTAACCCCAAAACCCCTCCCGTGGCTGCGCCACTGCTGGTCACATTAAAGGAGCATGTACTATTTTGGAACAGAAAGTCGAGCGACAACTGATGTGGTTAGCTTGTCGCCATCATATGTTTGAACTAATATTAGCAAAAGTATTTACTTTATGTTTAGGGCCATCCGATTCTCCAGAAATTCCTCTATTTAAAAGATTTAAAACTGTATGGAATGGAATAGAAAGAGATAAATTTGAAATTTTAGAACCCACTACCGATACAGATATTTTTAGAGTATCAATACTTAAAACTTTATCTGCGGTAAAATTCTGGCCTAGAGATGATTACAAGGAACTCGTAGAACTCACAATGATTGTTCTAGGAAACACACCACCAAAAATACAATGGTGGGCACCCGCGCTATTCATCATGCAAGGTGGATGGTTAAACTTATGTATGATATCAAGATATACAGGGTGGCGACAGATCAGGGAAATCAGTGAGATCAGGGAAAAGTCAGGGAAATATCAGGGAATTTCGAAAAAATAACAAAAAATCAGGGAAAATTGATTTTATGAAGAAAAAAATTTTTTTTTTTTTTTTTGCTTTACAAAATTAAGTACTCTAATTCCCTACGCATTTTCCGCCAATTATGTGTTCAAAAAAAAAAGTAAAATTAATGAGGTACGATTATACACTGCAGCATATTTGTGCATCTTTTTTCCTCAACGTCAAAGTATTGAATCTAACTTATTAACCACAGGATGAACTTCCTAAGATTGCTTCTGTGTCTGTTAGGTTGTTTATTTTACCTAGCTTGAAATTTCCTTTCACGCTTTCAATGCTACGTAAAATAAACAACTATACAGGCAAAGAGGAAGCCTTTATTAATGCCTAGCTCCTTTGCCTTTATTCTATTGTCTCGAAGTAATAAGCGTGCTGTAATCGTGATTTCAAGAAGAAATCTTTGGTTTTTGAATTAATACTGATAAAAGCTTAAAAGTTATTACTTCTTCGCGTTTTTAATTTAATTGCTAAAATTGAACTTTCAATCAAAAAAAAACTTTGTTTTTTGCCGTTATACTATTTGTTGTCGCCGCAGATTATAAAGGTTTTCTTTTCTTCATACTTAAATGATTCTTTCATTTTATAATCAAGTTGTAGTCTTCTTTTATATATTTTAAAATTAACTAATTGTTTTTTTTTTCTATTTTTTTTTTCTTGCATTTCAAAGTTGTTTGTTACAAAAGCAATCTAAGCTTTTTTTTTGTTACATACTGAAATCATTTGAAATAGTTAACTAGTGTACTTAGTTAAATATTCATTCATTAAAACCTATGTTCTTGATTAGAGAAAAGCTCCCTATGAATGGATGTCAAATGGTTTCATCTGTTTTGCATAAATATGTCAATTAGTTATATAAGAATAACTACATTACTTCTATTCTTTCACTATTACTTGTTATTTTTGCAACAATTATTATACTGTTTGAAAATTTAGTTCAAAATAATTTCAATTACTTTTTAGTTCTATCATAAATACACATATGTTTTTAAGAGTGATTTTAATAGTTTCTTAAAATTCTTATGCTAAGTGGTTTCTGGAAGTAAAGTAATTTTTTTAAATTTTCGATAATCTTTCCACGTAGAAAAATTTAATATACTGTTTTGCGGGGGTTTTTTTTCCAAAAAAATCAATTTAATATGTTTTTTAACCATTTTATTAAAAAAGTAGCATCTTTTAAAAATATGTCTTTAGTTCATCAACTTTACACAACTTAAAACGTTTAAAATACTGCATTTTATACAAACATACAATGGATTTCAAATAGAGCAAAGAAAGGAAACCATTATCATTGGTAACGTAAATCAGGGAAATTTGGTGAACTTAATCAGGGAAAAGTCAGGGAACGTTTTTTGACAGTTCCTGTCGCCACCCTGATATATCTTTTCCGTAATCAGAAAGATGTTTTTAAGCTTACTAAAAAAGAACAATATGACCTTTAAAGTTTTGTAAAGTTGGGTGCCCTTTTGTACACAAAAGCCTGGATTGAAGCCCCTTTAAGTACAGAAGCTCCTGCAAATGACTTGCAGCTTTGGAAGGATTTAAAAAAAATATGAATCAATTGATTTTAAAGTAAGTAAAGCAGCCAGTGAAGTCTTAGAAAGACACTTGTGGTATTTATCAGATAAACTGGTTGGTCTGGGTATATTTTCAGATAATGTCATTTCTTCTGAGAAAAAACAGATCATAAACAAGTTAGCTGTCAAATCTGAATAATCGAGGAAAGTACATGCAAGATCTGATGTTTTCAGAAACAAAAATATGGAAGAAATTACTTTAGCAGATTTTGCAACAGAACACACTGCTGTAATTTTTGAACGATTAGAGTATGTCAAAGGAAAAAAGCGTATAGGTGAGATTAATGTTGTGAATTATACTCCCAAAAGAGGAGTCAAGCTTTTCAAAGATTATAATAAATTCCTTATTACAGATGAGGAAGAAAAGCAGTTTCATTTGCAAGTAATAGAGAGAAATAGAAGACATGTTCCATCAACTTCCACAAAAAAGGAACTTTTGAACTCAATTTTGAAATAATTCAAATCATTATATGATAAAATTATATTTTCAAGTTTGCATGTGCCAGATTGTAACTTAATTTTTACTATTTGTAAGTTTAATTGATCGAGTGATTAAAAAGTAATAGGAAGAAGAATTTTCTTTTTATTTATTTAAAGTATTGCACTGTCTTGTGAAGCCAAATTTTATAGGTTTTTCTTTAGTTAAGGTCCTTTGGACACCACCTTCTACTTTAAGTACAGTAACAAAAATTCACAGAAACAGTCTATTCTATAAGTCTAACAAAATTAGAGGGTGCCCCGGTATTTTTATGACACTTCAATTTTTACCATAGTAACGTGGGCCACCCTAATGTACAAGTAAGTAAAAGGTTTCCTCCTTACATCATCGAAAAGTGTGAAATTTTAATCTAGAAGGATTTTCCAGATAATTCGAGTTTTCAGTAATCCGAGGTGCCGTTAGCCCAATTACCTCGAATTTTCGAGACTCTACTGTAAAAATTTTGCTTACAAATTTGGGTTGTGAAAAACCTATGCTAATGTATATTGGAAATGAAAGCAGCTCTAAGCTTAATATTCAAAGAAATTTGTATGGAAAATTTTAAAGAAACCCTTTTTTATTATAATATTTTTTATATATTTTTTTACTAGCCTGTCTATGTGTTTCAATATTCCATCCGAACAGCGAAATGAAAAATTGTTAATGAAAAGTTTGTAATAATAAACTACATTTAATGATTACGCATCAAGTTAAAGTTAGATTTAAGTTTTAACCAGGCTTTATGCTGTGCTATGTAATTCTTCATTCTCTTTTTAATATGGGACCCTCCAAACCACTCCTCTTGTTAATATTACCAAAGGTTGTCTAAAAATCCCATTTTAAAAAATAACTTGTAAAAGTTTCCAGGGAAGATCCCCCACTTCTCCTTTTCTCCAACATTGTTCAAGATTGGCATAAATTTTGCTTTAAGCTTTTGAGTTTCAAATGTTTCCAGGGGAGAACTCCTCCCTCCCTAACAACATTGGAAGTCTTCAAGAATTACGTTTTTGGAGCTTCAATTTCGAAAAATTGCTGGTCCTCTAAAAGTTACTCAGGAATCATGGATTGCTTACATTTGCATTTTAAAGAGTTCATTTTTGAAAAAATTTTGGGAGTGCCCCTCAAAATCTCTTCAACCCCTAACCTTACCAACGAGGGTCTTTTAATCTCTCCTCCCCTTAGCGTCCCCAAAAATAGTCTAAAACAGCCTTTTTAGAGCTACAATTTCTGGGGGAGCGCTCCAAACCTCACACCTGAGTCCTTAATATTACTAAAGACCATTAAAATTCATTTCTAAGATTACAAATCAGAAAAATTTCCTTAAATGGGCTCTGAAATCTCTCCTTCCTCTAACATCATTAGAGATTGTCTAAAAGTTCATTCTTAGAGCTACAATTTTGAAAAATAGACAGGAGAGCGTCACGGAACCTCTTCTCCCCTAACATTACCAAAGATCGTCTAAAATGCGTTTTTAAGACTACAAATTGGAAAATTTTCCAGGGGAGAAACCTCTGAACCCCCTTTACTTTGGAGTTAACATTGTGCTCACGGTTGTTTCGTATTGGCTTCCTCTTAAACCAGAAGTCCTATACAGTCGCCTTAGAACTGTTGTTACTGTTTGTTCTGGGTCAGAACAAACAGTATACTGGTTACATTAATACCACTTTGAGGCGACAAGATATATGCCTCAAAGTTGCCTTCAAGGTTTGTTAAGAAAAGATTAAAATTATTGGGAAAGTTACAGCCTTTATGTTAAACTTGTGTCGCCCAGTGAAAATTCCTTAAAAAATGATGCTCTAGGAAAAGGTGGACAAAATTGATAGTTGAAAAATTCAAAAATTTCCAAACCATCATATTTTTCCAAATGCGGGGGGCATTTGGACATCCCTGTCTGTCTGGATCTGCCCCTGAATTGCTATGAATTGGTCATAAATGATAAACCTAATGATATTGATATCTTTTTGCTAGAGTTGAAAGGGCAAAAAATTACGTTTGGGGAACATATATAAGGCCATCTACTTTAAACCAGGAACAAGATGAACATATGTGTTGTATTATTAGTGATATATCTTGTAAGGAACCAGTCATCATAATGTTTTTTAAATGCTTTTTGGGATCCGTTAAGGCCAACAAATCTACAGGGAGACCACTAATTAACGTGTTAAAAAGAAATGTCAATTCTTCAAAAACTATTTGGAGTATCATGTCTAAACTTGGCGGCTAGATTTAGTGTGTTGGAGGATTTTTTTTTTTTTTTGTTTCAGTGAAAGTGTCGAGATATTGCGTTTCTGTACACACTTTCATTGTTAGAATGTATTATCCGAACAAAAATGTTGAGATATAGCGTTTCTGTACACACTTTCATTGTTAGATCGCATTATCCGAACAACAGCCCAATTGTGACTCATAGTGTTCTCGCTAGGCCGTTTTTGAAGGGCGCAGCGCCCTGCCCTTTTCCATATCAGCAGAATGCGCCCTTCCCTTCTTTTAGATCGCGAAATGCGCCCCGCCCTTTTCAAAAAAAAAAAAAAGAAATTGCACCCTGTGTTTTTAAAAAGATGCCTCAACCATCGTTTTGACCTGCCGCGATATCGGGGCAATTTTATTTGTCCAGCGATCGTCTGCAAAAACGCTCATGTCTTATCCTTGTTCCCAGAATTTCACCCTGAAAACGGCCCCATAAACAAAAGGGGAAGCAAATACCTAGCAAAGAGGGGATGAGATTCTCAGAATTCAAACAGGTTTATCAGTAGGAAACAAAGGCATGTTCTTCCTTCTACTGAGGGTGGGTATTTGAAAGGTTGTGGGAAGGAGTAGGGTCCTTTGGGAAGAGAGAGATCTTTGTTTCATTCCTTCCCATCCTTGATCTTCTGAGAATCAACAATGAGAGGGAATAGGACATTTTCCTAACATTTCAGCCCTTTGTGTCCGTTTCTCGTTTGCACGTGGAAATTAGGCCTAGCTAGTTTTAGTGCATTGCTAGTGATTGTGTAGCAATCTTTTCACATCTGTTTCTGGAAAGTTAACTTTCTGATTGTTTCCTAAGAAGAACATAGTACAAAGCTTACTGGGCTAAAATGCAAGGGTATTTTTTTAATATCTTAGATTTTTAACCCCCATCCTCAGCCCCCCCCCCCAAAAAACCGTTTGAAATGGAAAAACATCGCATTGACTGGGCGTTCATTCAATTCTTTCCTTTTTGCTAAGAATTTTTATTATCTTTTTATATGTGTTGTGTGTGTGTGTTGTGTGATTCATATAACAGATTATTTAAAACACTTATTGACACAATAAAAACCATACTTTTGACATACTTGTGCTTTTTTCTTACTAAAATGATCTTGCACTGTTTCTTTTTCCTTTATAAATTAAAATATTATGCAATTGATTTTTAAAAAAATCACAAAATTAAAATGCCGTTATATTAAATTTTCACAAATTGTCTGAGATAAAAATCTTAGCTTGGCCCAAGCTGCTTATGTATTGCATTTAGGAGCGCATACATCTGCCAACACATTTGTGTTATGAATTTGAACAACTCCAAGACTAGGAAATAGAGCTCAAATAAAGTCTTTTTAGTTTTGCAACTTGCTACCACTGCATTTTGAAGCACTGCACACAGTATTTTAAATTAATTATTCTATTTGAAGTGTAGTATATTTAAAAAAGGAGAATTTACACTCATCACGATTTTGATGTCTACTAAAATACTCAATGGCACAATGCACATTACTAGGCAGTTTCTTTGGTAGAAAGGGGAGATCAGTAATTAAACACTGTTCTTCTTAAATTGAAATTCACAGGGTTTTGAAATGCCTAGAATTTTTTTTTACTCTTATAGGTAGTTTAAATTATGGCCTGAAAAGTGTTGAAAAACACCCAAAGCCAAGTTTCAATTTTTGCCAAATGTTCCTATGGAGTATGGAAAATGTGCTTAGTTTAGTTGGCATTTGTGTGTGGGGGGGGGGGGGGGGTGAGCTAACCCTATTCTGCAGACAAGTGCGTTTTCTAGATGAAATCATATTTAATACTAAAATCAGTGGTGACGGCGATCGAGGGGGGGGGGGGGTGATTATGGTGCAGACTAGACTGTTTGAATTTTTGCAAGGTGTTTTAAGTGTTATTTCTCCTCTTAATTTTTTTGGGGGGGAGGGGGGCGCTCAGTACTTTTTGAGTGGTGCATCATTGGTCTTGGGTGGGGGGGGGGACACTGCGTTGAAATAGTGCCTTTTTTAAAAAAGTGCCCCTTTCAAAGGCCAGCACCCTGCCCTTTTTTTTCCTAGAGTGAACACTAGTGACTCAAAGAACTGTGACTGATTTTAAGCTTAAGACAACAACTTCTGAAAGATTCATTTAAATGTTGAAATATCAGTTCATTCCAGCAATTTAAAGTGAGCAAGATTTAGAAAGTACGTGATTCTTGCAAGATGGCTCACAGCCTCATCATACCAATGAACTGTTATAACTGCACTTGAAGAGCACTTTAATGAGCGGATTTTTGCCTTAAGGTACCAAAAATCGAAAAATATGGGAATTGATTAGGCACCCTATACTCCTGACCTGGACCCCTGCAATTCAATTTTGTGAGGTTATATGAAAAACAAAATTCATGCTGAAAACCCCAAGAGCATCGAAAACCTGAAAACTGAGATTCCAAGTTATTGGAATTATTGAATTTTTGACTCATCAGCGAGGGATGCAGAATTTCGTTATTCCTTTGCACCATATTATAGCTTGAGATGGAAGACATATCAAACATGTATTAAACTGATTCCCATGTATTGTGCTTTGTTTTGGAATTTAAATAGAACTTTTTGAATCAGTAGTTTTTGAAAAAATTAATAATTAACAATTTTTAACATCAATGCATTAATTACTTGTCATTTTGTACTTTTAAATACATAAATATAATGCACTAATTTACTTTGAATATGAACGTAAAATATCTTTAACATTCTAAACCAATTAAATACTAAACCCTATATAATTATCACAGAGATGTTATAAAATGAGCGGTTTTAATTGGGAAGACTGTCACACACACATAATAATTATAATAGAAGGGTAAGGTTATTAAATAAATCTATGTCTCATTGAGTTTTTTAAAATTTATTTATGGTTTATCTTTAAAATATTATGTAATTAATAAAATCATAGCTTCGTAACATATAAAGTTAAAGAATTCATAGAGCAGTTGTTGATTTTTTCTTAAAACCATAATACAGTTGAGGTAACATTTTGATACTACATGCCGTTTCCGTTAGTACTATGGTTTTGCCAAGAAAATGTACTTGTGATTTCTTCCATTTTGCATTTTTTATAAACTGAAAAATAATGGTAATATTTCGCAAATAGCTTCTTGGATCGAAATGACTATACATCTTAGATATATAGATAATCTATATATATATCTATTTTTTTTAATGTCTATTATTGTTTCCATCAAAGAAGAATTAATAGACGAATTGTGATATTACGTTCCCTTGACTTTAGAACCAGAGAGTTAAATGTAGTGGAGACTGGGGATACTTGATTCTCACTTTAGTTTTCAATTTTTTTTCTCTGCTGCAAATTATCAGTTTTTTTTACTTGAACAAAGGTAATTTCTTCCTCTATCTGACAGTATTTTTTTTAGTTAAAATTAAACTGATAGTTTTGGTAAATTTTTTTTTTAATTTCTTAAAGGGATCATGTATACCCACATCAAGGGATACATGATCCCTTCATGGGGGATATACTTGATCCTACTGAGAAAATACAGAGACTTTTCATAAGGTCAATAATTTATTTGTGGATTTTAGTTTTCTGCATAGTGTTTCTAAAAAATAACACTGTTTCAAGTTTTCTTTATTAAATTATAATAATGTGAACACAAAATAACATTGTTTTAAATTCCACTAGGACATTTGTAAAAAAAAAAAAGTACAATACTTTAATGAACTTATGATGCTTTTGATCAATTAGTTATTCTCCAATACAGTTGTGAACAATATGTTTCTTAAATAAAACTAACAATTTTTTTAAAGTATACGCTATCAACTTATTTGCTTCTTGTCTTGCAGTAATAAAATTAAGAGTTTTATCAATCGAGTTAATTTTAAAAAAGAGGGAAGAACAGTGTAAGCATCAGTGTACTTATAAATAAGAAAAGAAAGCCTAGCATATGTGTTCATAACCTGAAAAGTCAAATGCAAATAATTCCTTTGTTGTAGTTCTTAAAGTTCTACTCAACCCAACTGAATGTGTGCAGCTTCACATATTTTGTCAATTTTTCAGGAAAAATAGTTTGACTAAGCATATTACCTTTTCCACCATAAATCCAACTTTGCATTACATCCGCTAATGGGTCTGCATAATGGGCAACTCACTTTTTTTTTTGTAAATCTAACTATAGCAATATCATTTTTTTTCCACAAGGATTTGACATCTCTTTAAACTTGTTCAAGCTCATTTGGCTGATAAGAACATAATTCATCAGTAGAATTAGTTTATGTTTATAGATGTTTGAGGTGTTATGTGTATAACAATTGCAAACTGATATTTTAATTGTTTAGCACATGTACTGCAGTGATTGTTTAAATCTATCATTAATACTTTGATACATTTTATTATGTCGACATGGTTTTGAATGTTTAAAGTTAATGTCAACTAAATAAACAATAGTTATATTGCTTTCGTCCTGTTTATATTGTCATATGGATACTTGATCCCTGGGATCATGTATGTCATCCTCTAAACAAAGGGATCAAGTATCTCTAATATGCAATTTTACAAACAATACGCATTCTAGTATTGACAATTAGTGTCAATTTACTAAAAATATGTCTCAATTGTTAAAAACTGTCTATACTTTAACATTACACTTTGGTATTTTTTTAAGGTTGTATATAATGGATAATGTAAACTTCAAAATGCTTTCCTTAAAAAAAAGTTTCCCTTGACACATTCAGACAATTCTTTCTTGAGCTAAAGCAAACTGGCTGAAGAAAACAAAATGTTGCCAGTTTTTATGTACAAGTATAACTTTAACATAATATTGTCAGATTTCAAATCTCTATTTAATGATTTTGGTTCATTTTTGGCCGTGGGATCATATATCCCCAGGGATCAAATATTCCCAGTCTCCCCTTATTCTGCGGTTCTGGCCACTTGACTCAGTATTTCTTTTTTAGCAAACAAACATTCTTTTATTCAAATATGTTTTATGTTCTCTTCAAACAACTAAAAGAAAACTTTGTTATAGAGAAAATTAAAAAATACTAAATGGGTCTAAAATTAATGTAGGAAATTATAGACGTGTAAGGCTGATTTCAGTGGTTTGTAAAATTTTTGAAACTTTAATAGAAATCCAGATTGAATTGACAAATAGTCTGTTGACTAGTTTGCAGGATGGTTTCAGGAAAGGTAAATCACTTGCTACTAATTTATCGCATTTCAACAACAGGATTACCATGGCTTTAAATAACAAAAAGTAGATGTTCTTTATGTTGATTTTCAAAAAGGTTTTGATAAGGTACCGCATGTTGCTCTACTAAGCAAAGTAGCTGATATAGGAATTGAGGGAAATTTTTAAGTTGAGTTAGGAATTGGCTGACTGGAAGGAAACAGAATAGTTGTAAAGGGAAATCATTCTAAATGGAGTGGTGTTTTAAGTGGGGTTCCTCAAGGATCAGTCTTAGGACCTCTTTTGTTTATTATTTTTCTGAATGATATTCATGACAATGTGGTTAATATACAGTCGAGCCTGCTTATTGGAATATTAGTTAAAAGAATATCCCATTTAATGTAACAAAAATTCAACGCACTGAACTTCGTAATTTTGATCTTGGATAATAGAGTATCTCGCTTGTTAGAATAATTTTGCAAGGAAAATCAGCTATTCCATGAGGCAGGTTTGACTACAACATGTAAAGATTTAAAAATACTCTTTCTGTGACAATTTAGTGTTTATTTATCTTTTTTAATTTTTGTCCAACTCTTATTTCTGATCTGTATCTTCTTTCAATATTTTTGTTCAATTTATTTTTACAGGGCTCCTGTACAATGAAGCTTAACAGCACAACTGAAATGATGGTAATTTTTTATCTGATAAGTAATTTGATGACGTGAAATGTTGTTATTCTTGTTTGACACAGGTCCGTTATTTAGGGGGGTCAATTGCCCATTCCCTCTGACTTTGGAAAATTAATGTATTTACATTCAAGTAGGTATGGGTTTTGGTATAATTTACATCAAGTGTATATCTCCCCCCCCCCCCCCCCCCCCCCCCCCCGTCCCTGGGAAAATTTGAAATGGCGGGCTTGGGTTGCCAGTCTAGGGATTTTTGTCATGTTTAATATCAGTTGAGAATATTTATGTAGTGAATTGAATAAATATGTAGCAAACAATAAAATAACTTGTTTGGATCTATCACCTTAGATAAAAACTATTATGAGGAAGAACCATCCTTAAAAGCTCTGTTTTAAAGTTCTTAAGTTAAAGAATTATTCACGTTGGCCTTATGTTAGTTGTAAGCCTGGCTAACAATAGGTATTAACACTGTAACTTTCTTTCAATCCCATTCCTACTTTTTGTATTTTAACAGTAGTTGTTCTTAAAGAAAAAATTTTGATGATAATATAAGTATATATAGGACATCAGAAATGCAGTCTCCAGCCAATTAGCCAAAACGTAACCTTTTCCCCCACACAACCTTTCAGCGTAGTACCAAGAGATTTGTTTAGTGCAATATGCCACCTTGTTCTCACTAAGATCAATATCCTGGATAAAGTGGCTCAAAATGTAAGTTTTGCTGTATGTAGTGTTTTCTGGCACCTTGCTGCTAAATAAAATTTTGACTTTTCAGTACTTTTCTTTACGTATTCTCGAGTTCCTGAAAACCGTCATTTTTTTCAAATGGCTCTAAAACCTCTTAAATGAAAAAGTGGAAGCTCTCCTTTTCAGAAATATAGTGCTCAGTAGAACTAATCAACTATAAAAAATAAACAAAAAATTTTTGCTGGCGATTTTGAGAAAAATATTTTTTAAAAACTGATTTAATTATTTTATTATTGTTTATTTATTTTTTATGACTATAGCAGAAAAACTCAAACACGTGTTTCAGAATGTTGCATACCTTTTTACTCTGAAAAAATAACTTTTTAAATAAAACAAACCGTAATAAAATATGTTGTACCATTCCTAATAAAAAGAACTTGAAAGATTTTTTCAAAAATCACAAGTGAGAAATTGTGCCCAGTCTACCATCTTTGGCAGCCTGTCTCTCTGCCCAGAACCTTTTTTGGGCAAGACCAAAATATACCCTGATCTTACTTTTTCATGAGTTTTAACATATATTAGTTTCAAAAACTTCTAAGAGAATCAAGGTAATGCCCTAGTTGAATTGACATGGATTATACCATATAGGGGAGGGTGGCCCAAAGCGGGTAGGTCTTCGTATGCCCCCCATGGTGTGTAAGCAGCAATGAATACGTATGTCGTGTTTATCTGAACACCCCGAGTTATTATCAGTCCTAGCAAAGCAACAGTGAAGCGGCATGGCGCAACCAGGCTTAAAATAAAAATGATACATTCTTTTTTAAAAAAATGAAGTTTTGTAATTTGTGATTACTCAAAGACCAGCTTATATTTTTTTTTATTGTCAATAATATTGCATTATTCTGGCACTATCCACCTATAAACTATGATGGTCATTCCATTTTTTTTATTATTAATTTAAGGTTATAATTATTGAAATAAAAAACATGCTTTTGGGCAAAGTGGGTATAGGATTTAATTATGTATTTATTTATAATTTCTTGAAACATGTGCTGACTTAGATTTTCTATTTCAATTGGATAAGTGTAACTTTAAAAAGTTATTTTTTTATGATGGCAATTAATTAGTATATTAATTTAATCAGTTATTTCTTTATGTTTTATAAACAAATGACCAACTTTAAATTGGATAAGTATAACTTTTATATATATATTATAACGGTAGGTAGCTAGTCAACTAATTTAATCATTTATAACTTCATATATTTGATTGCCAAATGTAC
Source organism: Uloborus diversus (assembly GCF_026930045.1). Lineage (NCBI taxonomy): Eukaryota > Metazoa > Arthropoda > Arachnida > Araneae > Uloboridae > Uloborus > Uloborus diversus. The sequence continues at coordinate 74,254,463 of NC_072740.1, forward strand.
CAAATCGCAATTAGTTAATCTTACTCGCTTTGGCAACCCTGAAAAGGCAAAGTGGGTTTTTCAAGTGTCTGTAATATTTGATAATAAATAAATATTGGGTTTGAAATAATGCATGAATCACTTTTTATTTGGAAGTTTGATAACCCTGCTATGAAATAAAACCAAAATTGTTTCGATAAAACGCCAAAAACTACAATTTTCGGGCGTTCTTCGAAAACCTACCCGCTTTGGGCCACCCTCCCCTATACATATATGTAATATGTATGTGTGTGTATATATACATATATAATATACATTCATCTCTTCCATTTCTGGTGCATGTGGCTTTGTTTTGGTCTTTTTTAAAATAGTAATATTTCTTGTTGCAGTAAAGATTTTAAATTAGCTTCATCACTCAAATACAATACCCAGTTTTTTTTTAAATGTAATTATTCAACTAAAAAACAAATTTCTAATGTTCATTCATTGCAATTTGATGTGGCTCATATGTTATATTTTACTGTTAGTTGATGCATACCAAATATTTCATTGCTGCTCTCTTACTAACATGAGTAAATATTTGAATAATATGTTAATATGTTACTTTTAGCCTTGTTCCTGGCCCCAAATTGTTAATATTCATCCCTTTGTTCCATTGCAACAAGCACAAGGCTATCAACAACTTTTTGAAGAACTAGAAAAAGACTTATGTGAGATCACTGGTTATGATAAAATCTCATTTCAACCAAACAGGTAAGATACCTTACTTCTGTTCATTTCTTACCCTTCTTTTTGGTAAGAGTAGAGATGTAAAATTTCTGGAAATTTTGAAGGGGTGGAAGAAAAACTTATTTTCTGGAAAAGAATAAGGAAAATTTGATTCTTTTATGAATAAAAATAGGGTTTCTTAATTTTTCTTGGAACATATAAAGGGTTAAGCATTAAAAAACATATGCAATCCAGGCATCTTCTTTTTCTGCTTGACAGAAATATACATAAAGGTAAGTATCATTAGAAAAAAGGAGCCTTTTTGTTTTATAATATAATGTTTTATATTATAATTTATAATAATTAAATTCTGTATTTTTACAAAACTCTTTAAGTTTAAGTTTTGTTTTGTACTATGTAAAAGTTAATTGGGTTTTGTTCAGTGGAATGTGAAAATTAATAATAAAATAGATATTAGAGTGTCCCCCCCCCCCCAAAAAAAAAAACGAAAGTCGATTTTTCAAGTTGCATTCTTTTATATTTTTTTCCTTTTAGGTCAAAAAAAGGAAAAGTTTCATACAATGTGAACAGTGGCAACACGTGCCGACATGCGCCTGAGAGTGTAAACCGCCACTGTGTACTAGACCAAATCGAAAAAATATTTTTTTAGAAGTTGGAAACTTCATCTTAATAAAACGTTGCCTATAGCCGCACATGTACCACAAAAATATTTATCCAAATCAAAAAATATTTAGTTTTTGAGCAGGCCTAAAATTTATAATTTTCCTCAAAAAATTGATTTAATTTCTCTATATATTTTTTAAAATATAAGGTAAATTTTTATAAATTATCAAGATAAAAAATATAAACAATAGAGTCGATAATAGCCTTAAATAGCAATTATTGCTCTCTTGCGACATTTATTTAAGTCTCCCACATGGTACTCAAAATATGGATATTTTCAATTTTAAGTTAAATTTTTCATTTTAAATATATTATTTTTTTTTATTATTCATTTGTAAAAGTTGATTTGAAAATGTGTTCAATTTGGATAGATATTTTTGTGGTACATTGTGGAGCTATTGAGGCAACGTTTTTTTATCAACATAAAATTTCGAACTTCCAAAAAAAAAAATCTTATTCGTCCTAGTACACAGGGCTGATTTACACTTTCAGGCGCAAGCACGTGCGCGGATAGCCATTGTTTAAATTATATGAAACTTTTTTTACAGTTGTTTTGTTCTAAAAGGAAAAATATAAGAGGATGTGTGACTTGAAAAACCAAGTTTCATTTTTTTAGGACACTCTAATAAATAAATAAATGTATAATTGATATTATTGAGATAATTTTGTGGAAAACATTTCATTTTTTGGCCAAAAGGTATTATATGTTTTTTGATCTATGCATGCAAATTTTATTATCATATAACAACTTGCATTATCAAAGTTAGAACGTATTTTAACATACAAGGAGGGTGTGGGGGAGAAGGAAATAGCATCAGAATTTAAGTATGAGATCTACTAATTTTATTACTTTTTGCTGAAATTTTCAGTTAAAACTTCCTGAAAAATTGAAAAAATTCAATTTTTCCGAATCAGAAATAAACCCCTCAGGAAAAAAACGTTTTTCTGTTTTTTCCCAAAATTTTCCGGTTTTTTTCACACTGTTTTCATTGTTAGGTAAGAGTAAAAGAAAAAAAAACATCAGAGTATATTTCATGTATCTTTAGATTTTTGAGTCACCATTAAATTAAATAGCTCAAAAATTATTGGAAAATAAGAAATTTGAAAATAAGTTGTAAGATGTGTATGTCAGTTGGTCTGTCGATCAATGATGAAACGCTTATTCAAAAACTCTTGACTTCATTTTGTAATTCAAGCAAGTTTTCACTTTGAACTGCGAAAAAAATCTCAGTTAATATAGATGCTGCAACAGATCTATTTCTACAAACAAATCATAAACAACTCAGTTACAGCAATATGTTACAGTTTTGTTCTTGCTTTGAGCTCATCAATCTTGAATAGCCATTACTGAGCTGCTGAAAGTATCCTCATGTTGATGCAGAGTAAATCATTGCACTGATAGTTATAAATATTTTAGCTTATCAGAACGAGCAATATCTGGATGCTGTAACTGAGCTGTTAGGTATTTGCTTGCAATTTTGAGTTAGCTCTGGCTATGGGGTGCTTATTTGTAGCTTTAATTTATTTTATTTGATTGAAAGTTTCTTCTTCAAAATTGCATTAAAGATGCAGAGTAATTTTAACTGTGAATTGCAAAAAAAAAAAAAAAAAGAGATCAACAGAGAATAACATGAATTAAACTAGAACTATATTTAACAATCAGGGCAATATTTTTTATATTGTGAAAGATTGGTTGTAAAAAAATGAGGAATTCTAGATGGCAAAATAAATTACTGTGAGATTGTATGAAGACTTGCACACCAATATGGGAATCTTGCATATTTTTTTGCTAATTAAATGTTACTCCCATTGAGTTTTCATTGAATTGCCTCAATAATTCCTGCCAAGAACTGTGGTAAAAAATGTCCTGGCAAGATAGATTAAATTTAAAACATTTCATCCTGTCATAATCATTACATGTTACTCCCATCAGATTATAATTGCATTACCACAATGTTTATTGTCAAGGCGTACATAGTCTAAATTTTCAAAATTTTAAAAATATTTTAAAATGTACAGAAAATGCTGCATATAATCAATTTGAAATGTAAAAATTTTAATGTGTTTGTTGTATTTTAAAATTTTTAGAAAGATATAGTTACTGTAATTAAAAAGAAGTTTCAGCTATAAATGTTACTATTTTTATTTTGGCTAATAAGTAAGGATTTCCATGCAGCGTAAATGTTTAAACATGGTGCGGCTCTCAGTTATCTGCCATTATTTTGCAAATGAAAATACAATAATTTTAATGATGCCCTTTCCAGCACCCAAACACAGTTATTCCACTTTCGGTTAATGTCGTAACTCTTCCCCATCTGTTGGAGTCTGGTTTTCCTCTGATCTAACATGAATATATATTATGCAAGACCATCTTAAAAAGACATCTAGCATGTCTGATAACTTAACTTCTTGTTTTGCTTCATTTCAAGAAGCAAATATGTTCCTCCTATGAAGTTAATTTTGTTACAAATTGTTTATGTTTCATAAGGATTTATTTTTAACCTTTTTTTTTTCTTTCAGTGGTGCCCAAGGGGAATATGCAGGTCTCAGAACCATAATGTCATATTTAAAGGCTACAGAACAAGAAAAAAGAACAGTAAAAAATATTTTAATTGTACTTTTAAGCCTTTAAGAGCCCATGAGTGGGAAATCATGTTCACTTAAAATTACTTTCAATTTAACATTATGCTCATTCATGATGTGTTGCATTTCCATATTTAATACAGCCGTGAATGTGATATTTTATACAATGTTCAAAGATGTTTCTAATTAGCATTGAAACATAGGCTATCATGTACTTTATCATGAGTTGTTTAATATATTCTGCTCTATATTGTGATATTTGATTATGATAATTCAAACTGTTGTCATGACTTTATGCAATTAATCTTAACATTATTGGTAAGATACCTGCGGGTGTTATGGCTCAACTAATGTTTGGCAATTATTGTTGTCACCGTTTTTGATGAAATCCAAAATATTTTTCAAAACTTTTTTGTCCTGTTTTCTGCCTATTTGGGAAAAAACTTTTCTTGATACAAACACTTAACACAGCTTCCTGTAGTATGATTTTGGTCTAAGACTATGGGCTAAATTGTAGGAGCTGCTATATAACACAGATTCTGTCCAACAAGATAAACATACTTTGAAATTTTTATATAACATTACTTTCATAGCACTCAATAACATAAATTTGTTTATTATATATTTAAAAACTAAAGTATTCTTTAAAAATAATGGTAGATAAATGGGGTAACATCAAGCTAAACAATTCACTCTTATACAAATGTGTGTAGGAGAAAAGTAAGGATAAATTGCGAAAATGAAAATCTACATTCACCCTTAAGACAAGCAAATTGTATTTGTTGACTCCACTCACTCCTCATAAATGTTTTGTGAACAAGGCATTTATTTAGTCATGTTTTTCATTTCATCTTCTTGTCATACACTCCTACCACATACATTTCTTTGTTGACTGCAATTTCACTTACTACAATCATCAAAATTGATTCCTGTGAAATATTCTTAAATCAAATTTATACAAAACAAACATCACCAATTAATTCTACACAAAAACTTGATGTGGAAGTCAATAAAGACTCAAGTCAGTCACTTAATTTAAGAAGATTACCAATGATAGTTGATGAAATAATTAGGAACAAGTATCCCATAGGCAACTCAAAGATGATGGCTGGCACATTTTCTCTATAGGGGCATCTGACTTCTTGATAATTGAAAGCTGATGTGATTATTTAATGAATTTCTGAAAAATTGATGCCATAGTGATTAGTGGGTCATATTACCCACCAGATCTTAACACCAACAGGATTTATAACTAAACCTCTAAAATCTCTTCGAAATTTCCTAAGATCTTCTGCAAATTTTACTACTCATGATAAATATTAAATTTATATCTAATGTAATTATCTGCCAGTTTCAATATCTTATTTTTTCCTTCTTCTTGTTTGGCTCATTGTCTCCCAAGTTGTTTCTCAAATATTAATTTCCTCCATGAAAGCAAAGAGTGAAATAAAATGATATTGTTTCAAGCATTTGGTATCATTGTACTATTTCTCACCAGAAAACCATACAATACTGTAATAATGAAAAAAATCAAATACATAACAATCAAAACAGCATAGTAAAACACGTTTCTGGATGCATAACTTATTTGCTCTCCAGTCCCTGCTCTCAAAGTATAAGGGCTTAAATTCTGCCAAAATTTCAGAAAAGTTGCCAAATTTAGTGATTTTTAGGAAGTATTGGAAGACATCTTTCTTATGCTTTGCAGATGATTGTCCTGCCACTGCTGGCAGTGAAGTCACATGTGTACCTTTTTTCTTGCCAAGTCTGAAAATTTGCACTTTTCTTAAAATTTAAGCGGATTTTAATACTTTATATCTCAATAATGGTCGTATGAGGGCAAATAATTTTTGCTTAAAAAAAGTCTCTGCATGCTCTTTCTATCACCACCTATTTAAACTTTTTGTTATTGATTTATTCATATGGCTACCTGGTCAGAAACTTTTGTGGGTTTGATTATACTGAACATGCAGCTTAAAATTAAAACACACACACACAAATCCTATGAGGAAAGTCATCATTTAGATGCTTTTCTTTAAAAAAAAATCTATGGTTATAGATGTTGTCATGACTTTATATAGAAATGAACATTTTCTATAGAAAATAGTTATGACCTTGATCAATCTGCATTTTGTATACAATAGGTATGCTTGATTCCTACATCTGCCCATGGAACAAATCCAGCGAGTGCTCAGATGGCTGGCATGTCTGTGAAGCCAATTAATGTCATGCCTTCTGGAGATATAGACATGGATCATCTGAAGGAAAAATTGAAAGACTTCAAAGATACTGTTGGCTGCATGATGATTACCTATCCATCGACTAATGGCATTTTTGAAGAAAGTGTGAGGTGAATGCATTTTTGTGCATAATCTGAGTTATATTAAGAAAAATGGAATTTACAAAGACAAATTTTAGTGTACTTAGTAAAGATTCACAGATTTTAGTTTTTGTGTATCTCCTCCTAGTGAATTTTTTTCTTATTTCTTTTACTCTAAAAGAAAAGTCTATAGAAGCAACAACTTGATATTTGTGTGGTAGAAATTTCTTATTCTAGAAAAATAAGTGCATTTAAGTTTTGGTGAAAGCTAGCTGTTTTAATTATTTAAAAAAAAAAGCAAATATTCCACATCAAGATACTAACAACAGCTTATGAAATGCCTTTACTTTAGGTCCCTAAAATAGATTCTAAGACTAAGATGATCACGAAGTAACAAACAAAAATAAAAGTAAAAATCATATATTGAAAATCATAACATAAATGATTTTTAGTTTCCTAATCAGATTTTGGATATATAGTAACTGATTTTTTAGTAAGAGGCTTATAATGTTTGATACTGCATTGCAATTAAGTATTTGAATAAACACATCTCAACTTTATGGGTAATTTAACTTGATGCAGAATACATACCAATAAGTTAAATCATATGCATATACCTTAAACTTACTACTTTTCTTCCCTGTGTAATCAGAACTTATATATTTACAGAGAAATTTGTGAGCTGGTGCATTCGTTTGGTGGCCAAGTGTACTTAGATGGGGCTAATATGAATGCTCAAGTAGGTCTTTGTCGACCAGGCGATTATGGCTCTGATGTATCGCATATAAATTTGCACAAAACTTTTTGCATTCCTCATGGTGGTGGTGGACCAGGAATGGGTCCCATTGGAGTGTGAGTATAATTATACATAATCTGGTTCATTTATACCATTGGATTATTCATTATCATTATTCTCATCATAGAAAACCATAAAGAATGATTTTACTTTCTTTATTCTGTCAGTTGATTGCATGGATATGACCAGTACTTTTTACTTTCCCATAAAAGAAACAGAAGGGAAATACCAGAAAAGTTATTGATCGAGCTAAATACACATAGCTGCTATTCTCATCCTTTTACACCCTCATGTTTGTCTCTTACTCCCATGTATCACTCACTCTTTAAAATAGTAACAAAAATAACTAAAAAATCAAATATTTTGGCACACCTTAGCGCATCATACAGCTACTTAAATATCTTGCATTATTTGGACAACTTGTTACTTTAAAAATAGCAAAAAAATTATAAATAAGCTGTGTGAAAAGAATGACCTAATTTTTGTACTTTTTTTTTTTTTTGAGAAGGTTATTTTGGGGGGGGGGGCACAGCATTACATGTGGTGAAAATGGCCTGGTGAATTGTAAATGGTTTAATGATTTAATTTAACAAATTCAAGCACTGTATTCAACTTATATTCAAACTCTATAATGTTTATCTACATTGTTAATAAGATTTTTTTTAATTTCCAGTAGAGGTTAACAAATACAATACAAATGTGATCAGCAACAGGCTCTTGGCCCAGCTAGGCTGGTCCTAGTCAATTTATTAGTCCCCAATGAAGATCAATGGCCCTCTTTAAACTATCCACCCCCTTGGTCATTACCACCTCTTCTGGTAAGCTGCTCCAAGTGCCCACAACCCTACTAAAGTAGTAGTTTTTCCTTATTTTCAGTTTAGCCCGAGATTTGAATAGCTTAAAACAATGACCTCTCGTTCTGCTTTCCATACAAAAATTTCATCCATTAACATCATTTATTTTGATAAATTTAAACAACTGAATCATGTCCCCTCTGATCCTCCTTTGCTCCAGGCTATACATATTAAGCCTATTAAGTCTGGTATCATAGTCTAAATCTGAAAGTCCCCTTACTAGTCTAGTTTCCCTTCTTTGAACCCTTTCCAATGCAGAAATATCTTTCCTCAGATAAGGCGACCGAAACTGCGCAGCATATTCCAAATGGGGTCCAACTCCAATAATGGGGTTAAACTCCAATATCAAGGCAGAAGAACCTTCTTAGATTTGTTTGAAATAGATGTATTGATAAACCCAAGCATTCTGTTGGCTTTGTTACTTGCAATGGTGCACTGTTGACTAAACTTGAAGTCCTGATTTATTAAGATACCCGAATCAGTAACATTTTCTACCTCACTAAAGAACCCTGGGATGGGGGGACGAGATTGAACCCTGTAAACGATAACTCATACGCTTATTTCCATGACCTAAGTGTAGCACTTCACATTTCCCTACATTAACTGCCATACCCCACTTATTTGACCACTTAGTAATATAATTTAAATCCTCTTGAAGCTGTTTTACCTGTTCTTCATTTTCTACAATCCCTATAACTTTTACATCATTAGCAAAACAATTCATGCTTCCAGAAATATTCTCATTGATGTCATTCATAAAAATAATAAACAAGAGAGGCCCTAAAACTGAACCCTGAGGAACCCTGCTTAAAACATCACTCCATTTAGAATGTTTTCCCCTCACAACTACTCTTTGTTTCTTTCCAGTCAGCCCAAAGTAAAGTTTTTCCTCCTATTCCTGTATTAGCTAGAACAGAACTTGATTGTCAAATCATTGTGACTGATGCTGTGATTAGATTAAAGAACATCGTGACTTATATTTTATAATACATATTGTACTTTCCCTTTTAGGAAATCTCATTTGGCTCCCTTTCTGCCTTCGCATCCTATAATAAATCCTCTTGAATCTCTTGGCACTGAAGCAAAATCTTTTGGAGTCGTAAGTGCTGCTCCATGGGGGTCTTCGGCTATCCTTCCAATTTCGTGGGCATACATTAAAATGATGGGATCAAAAGGTCTGAAATCAGCTACAGAAGTTGCAATTCTAAATGCTAACTACATGTGTAAGAAACTACAAAACCACTATAAAATATTATATCACGGCAAAGCTGGTAAGATTTTTCAATATTTTTTTCTTTTCCTGCACTAAAAAGTTGAGAAAAAATAGCTGTTATAGCTCTCAATAAATGCAAAAAAATTTTAATTAATTTTTGCGTTTTTAAAAAATAAACTTCAATGGGTTTTTATTTATTAATCATTTCGAAAATTCATTTCTTTGTCATGGCTCAATATGTAGTCTTAAAACTTTAATTTTTTATTGAAACATGCAAAGCAGCATAAATAGAAGTAATCAAGTATGGCTGCATAGTTCGTTTGAGTAAACTAGTGGACTTTTTCGCAAATTTATGTTGGTGGTTTAAAGTCACATATGTTTGTGGCGTTCAATCAACACTTTTCTAATCATGCTACCTTGCAAAATTCAGTTTATGTCATGTTTCCCAATTTTTTTGTCCTGGATTCTTCTGTATTTTGTAGCACTGTTTCTGAGAATGGCCTTTATTTTGTTCCTATTATATCATGGTTTTTGGAAATTTGCAAAGTCTAAAATTTGTAAAGAAAAAGAAAAAAAAGTGGAAAAATTGTGGCTTTTTAAAAAGAAATTAACGGGTTTTCTCATGCTAAATAATTTTTTAGCTTATGCTATGTATCATTGTGTCGAAACAAGTAGAGGATCTGAAGAAGATATCATGGAGCTTTAATCTTTAGCAAAAGCTGCCTCAAAAGGATCATATTCTTCTTTTGATTTGATTTATTTCATTGAGGCATATGTTTTCAAAAACCCTTCCACACCCAGAAGCTTTGACGAGTTGAGCTACTTCTCTTTCTTGCAATTATTTTTTCAGCTTTAAGGCAGAAGAGAATCAAGAAAATAACAAAATGTTAACTAATTGCAATTTTCCCCTTTTTTATTTTCATGAGTCAGTACTATCCATCAATCACAAATAACTTCAAAACAATACATGTAATAAAAACATACATTTCAAATAACTGACAGAAATTAGTTATTTTTTAAATAAGAGATCATGGTTTGCTTCTCCCTTGTTTGAGGTTTTTCAAAAACTTCCCTCTTATTTAGACAATGTAGATTCTTTCCATTTTCTACTTTTTCAAAAACTGTTAATTTAGAATGTCTATCATAAGTGTCGTAAGTTCTCATCATTTTTTTGATAATTTCACCATCAAGTAACATCTTTCAAAGGAAATATTTTACCTTTAAAAACATAATTGTTAAACATTAATTTTTGCATTGATAATCTTGAAAACTTGAAAAATATTGAATCTTAACTTTGGAAGATATATTGGAATAAAATCTTCAGTTTGTATGCTCTAATGGATGTTTAAAACATATTTTATCTATGGAATAGCAAACGGAATTTCACGCATTGGTCGCTATAACAGAACTGTTGTAGCAACGAGAATAAAATCTTCAGTTATAACGCTCTCATGGGTGTTTAAAACATATTTTATCTATGGAATAGCAAGTGGACCTTTATGCATCGGTCACTATAATGGAAAGGTCATAGCAATGGTAGGTTGTCCAAAGAGCATTGACTGTTTTATAATTCTTTTTGCTGTAATACCACATTGCAGTTTTGTCAACTTTACGAATATTTTGGATAAATCATTGCTTTTCATAAAACAGTTAAGATCCTATTTGTTCATTTATAGTCTGGTTGTTTACTTCGAAATTGACTTTCGTGTGGGTATTCCCGATTATCTCACATTTACTTTCAATAACACATGCATACCCACACCTATGTTTTGTGAGGAACTTCTTACAGCATGCTTTTAGCAAGGGTGCCAACCTAGGGAGGGGATGGAGGGGTCATAGCGCAAACTGTGCCATTGAAATTTTCAGGAGGGATTTTGAAGGGCATTATTTACTTTGGGGGGGGGAGGGGTGTTCTTGCCCTTAGGGGGATTGGGCAAACCTGCTTTTAGAAATGTAACAGCTATAATATATTCTCTAAGCATCTTGAATCTTCTTCAGACTGATAGAGTCGTTGTTGACTTCTTGAAATGTAAGCCTGTTAGAAATAATTGAACACTCATATTTAATATGAATTACATCATTTAATTTGAAAACATTGTTTTAATCTGACTTAAAATCATTTTGAATTATGATTTTCATTTATATAAAATTTGAAGAATGTTTTTAGGTATGGTTGCTCATGAATTTATAATTGATGTCAGGGGGCTTAAAAATACAGCAAATATTGAAGCAATGGATATTGCCAAAAGACTTCAAGATTATGGTAAGTACCACATAGTGATTAATATGTAGTTTGTGCAATTTAGACCTCTAGTTTTATTAAAGCAGTACTTTATTAATGATATTCTCTAGGTTTTAGAACATACTCTTAACAAAAAGGTGGAACTGTACTTAACAAGCTGATATTTTTTTCAATTGTTGCAATAAACAGACATGCCAAATGCTCCTCTTTTCAGTTCAATTTCTGCTGCTCCATGGTCTAAAATTGCATGATGTTGATATGTGCTCATGCTGTGTTGGCTTTGATGACAGCATTTTAGGAAAGACTCGCCGTCTAACTGCAGTTTGGAGTTTCTACATGGATACTAGTGGGGCTGATATATGCTGCTGATGACTTTTCTTTCTTTTTTTTTACAGAACTTTGTTTTTAGTAATGGCTGCAATTATTTTTTCTTGCAAGAAAACTCACCTTACCTTCGGTTGTTTTGGTTTTGCTATTGCACAGTGCACATGCTGCAGTTCCCGTACTGACTGATCATTCATTGTGTATTTAGTTTCGTAAGAAAAAGTTTTAATGTGTGTTTGTGGGCATTTCGTACTGATTTTAATTGACTTTAGAGTTGATAGGTATAGAAAAATCAAGATTAATATTTTTAAAAACATTCCCTGTTTAATCAGTTGGGCTTTTTTCTGTGAATCTCCCTTTTAAGAAAACAGTTTTATCAACTACTACTTGATCTTGATAATTCAATGCATTTTTTTTTCTCTAATTGTTTATAAGTGTTTGCGTTCAGTTCTCTTTGTTTAAAGTTGAACATTTTCTGTCTAAATTTCAACAATGTTGAAGCAGAGGAAGACACAAAAATTAGTATTTTACCAACTAACTCTTGAGTTTTTGTTATTTGTGAACTCTTAATTTAATAAACTATTTTCCCCCTTTAGAGTACTGAAAAATAATTGTCAATTTCAATTATTGATACTATAACAGTAATTTAAAAGAATAGCTATGCATATAGAATGCATATCTGCAACAGTTAAACTGATTTCACCACTGCCATTCTCTCATTAACAGCAGTTTTAATTAGTGCACAATTTTTATGCTGTCTAAGTGCCTAATATATTTTAGTATTTCTTAGTGCAACGTGTACACTTAAATGAGGAACTAAAGACTGCCCAAAATCCTTGCTTAACTCAATCTGGTAATTTCTTGCCAAATTACCTTTTTTGTCCCTGAATTTGACCGACTGGGGTGATAATGATTTTCAGGGTTTAGTTTTCCATATTTATCTCCGGCACATAAAGGTTTAGAGGACCGAGACCAGGTGGAATGGGTTGCCCCAGAAAGTTCTGTACCCAAAGGTGTTGTATCAGTCTGAAAGACATGAGTCCAGCGATACCAGCAGACAGAGATGCACACATACTTTAATAACATAAATTGCTATGGGGGAAAATAAAGGAAGATAAATTATTCTATGTTTATCAGTAACCCGTAAAGGTTTTTTCTTTTGTATTGTATATGCGATGTATGTAATTGTTATGCTTACTTATTTCCTTTGTCCTACATTTTTTTAAAATGTCGTATTTGTGAAATGGTTGTTTTAATCCTCACATAGCTTTAATATTTGATGGGGCTAACTGAAACTGAGCTCATTTTTGGACTCCTTGGCCATAAGTTATTTAAAAAGATCACCAATCTAAGAATGAAATGCTGTTCTCTAGTATTATTTTTTTAATCTTTATATTTCTTATTTTTCCATTCCCCATTGTAATACAGACCTAGTATGCATTGGGAAGCCATATTTTTTAAGTTGAATATGTCTAGCCCGAGAAATTACTTCTCTTAATATTTTTTGCTCTACAAAATTTTGATATTTTGAAGATTAAGATTATTTTCAATTTTTTCAAAGAAGATCCCTAATATTTGAGTTCAATTTTCTTAATTTCTACCTTTATCAGTGGAAGAAAAAACTATGCTTTGGAAGCATGTCAATATTGGACAAATACTTTGCGAAAAATTGCATGCAGTGCTTTGGGATTTCCGTCCTTTTGCATCCTAAAAATGTTTGAACTATTGTGGAAATTTGATGTTATTTGAACAGATGCTACTTTAAAGTGGCCTATTAAATTTATTTTAATGATTATTTTTCCTTATCATTATTTTTCTTAAAATTACTTTTTAGAAATTCCTGAATCGAAATAGATTTTGAAACAAACTACAGATACATAGAAATCAATTTTAATAAATCATTTGAAATTACTTCTTAATGTTTTTTAGTTTACATAATTTTGATCAATTTTGAAGTTTAAAATGATTTTCATGAACTTTTTAAGCTGTTTAGTATTTGAATTGAATTTCCCTAATTTCTACTTTGTATCAGAAAAACTCTCTTTTAGAAAATGCCAGTATCAAACAAGCAGTTCACTAGCAATTTGTGATACATATTTTATTTTTTTTAATTTGAATTTTTTATTGTTACTTTATGGTTTTTTTTTTCTTTTTTCGTTGGAGAATATTAAACAAATAAAGTCTCATTTTTTTATTTGATGATACATTTGCTTTCAAAATAAAATAATTTTATCTGCAGGTGTGTCTTTCCTCCCATAACCCCATGGTAACATCAAACTGCGAAAAGGTGATATGCATAGCTTTGACAAAAAGACTTTTTCCTGGGACAAAACTGATTTGTGCAGACTAACCGAGATAAAACAGCAGTTTTTCCGATACAGTTTGATTTTTCCTCACATCCCTAAAATGTTCATATTTTATCAAATTTTCAACTTCTTTTTTTTTTTTTTTTTTAATTATCTGATATTTTTCTAATATGCTGTCTGGTTTTATGAAAGCTTGCTCAAGTTTTTCAGAAAACCGTGCTTCTTAATGTACCAAAAACAATCAAAGGAAATTGGTATTTAAAGAAACTTACATCTATATGATGCTTTAACGAAAATCTATAGAATAAATCTATATAGCAAGTAAATATAATTTGAAATTTACAGCATTCAAAAAAACGTTGATTTTTGAAAGTATCCAAAATACTTATAGCTCTGTAGTGTGAGAGATTACAGTGAGTAGTGATAGGGCAAAAATTCTGGAGCTGGAGTGAGGCTATTTCCACAAGTGCAGAATATGTCGAATCTGGCGATCTAGGATCGGGGGAAATTTGAACCATCTGGGGAAATTTTGCAGATTCGATTTTTCTTTCCAATTTTTTTTTTCTGCAAGTGTCTTTTGAATGCATTTTCTTTTGCATCACCACTCTTTATATTTTCATCAACTATTTGTTGGATAATAATTTGCATCTAATAATAAATATTAGATATGAGATTTTAATTAAATCTTGCATGTATTTACTTAATTTACCTTTTAGATATGGAGTTCTACAAGCTACTAGTTCATTCTATTAGTTTTAAAGATGCAATTGCTTTTTTTTTCCAAAATTATCTCTATCTATAGTAATAGAATGATTTTTTATCTGAAACATAAAGCATATTGTTGAATTTTGGGGAAATTTTCATATAGATTGGGGGAAATGTTGGTGTTAAAAATATTTTCTGCACCCCTGGTTATTTCTACTTATAGCAAACAGTTTATAATTTTAGAGATGTCTCTTATAAGCTTGTTTGCTTCTAATATTTAAATATATAAGTGTTTTCTGTTTAGGATTCCATGCCCCTACAGTATCATGGCCTGTAGCAGGTTCATTGATGATTGAACCAACTGAGTCTGAGGACAAAGATGAGCTTGACCGGTTTTGCGAAGCAATGATAAGCAAGTATTTTATGAATATGTTCTAAATTTTATAAATGGAACTAATTTTTATATATTTGTTGCACTATTTCCTAATGATACAGTGATGATTATTTTGCAGATATCCGTCAAGAAATTAGAGACATAGAAAACGGTGTTTCAGATCCAGAAATCAACGTGTTGAAAATGGCTCCACACACACAAAGAGTTGTTTGCTCCTCCAACTGGAACTTACCATATTCAAGAGAAAAAGCAGCATTCCCTGCAGTAAGACATTGCTTTTATTTCTGTCTCTGAATGGAACAGGTCTCTCAACATGTGTCTGTTAATTTCTCTTTTTCTAAAACTAATTTAGCTTGAAGTAATAAGGGTTTTTATTAGAAAGAAAAATTTTATTCAACATTTCATAATAGAGTAAAATTTTGAAACAAGCTCAAGGAAATACTTTAAAAAGTAATGTAATACCTCAAAACAGGCTTCAAAAATGTTTAAGAAAATGGTAAACCAATCCCCTTTTGCTCTTGTTCTTGCCCCTAGCTACCACCTCTCATCCTTTCCCCCCAACCCCCTTCACGCACACATGCTTATTATAGACATAATCACGCTTTGCCAATGAAGAGTTTTTCGATGCAAACCTCACACTGCCAAATGCTTGATTGGTACCATCCCTACCACTACTGGGGGCAAACTGTTGCAACACGTGGCAGTCGTTTATTGGACGATCGAAGAAAGACTTGATTTTAACTGTGTTCCTATTATTTTGTCCTATACCTGTATATGTGTGTGTATATATATATGGAATTAGATTTCTTCAATTTTTGTTTTCTCTGGCTTCAGAGATTCTGGCCCCTGACCTTTGTCAGCCTCGAACCACCGCTGGTAAAAAAGTTAGTTATTACCGTTGTCAAGTTTTTCAAGCCAAAATTCTAGGCTGGATCGGGGAGGGAGTAAAATAGATCGTTATTGTGCTGATTGACCTAAATAGTTTAGGGTGGAGATTCTCAAGTAAAAGATAACAGTATTGAACCCTATATAATATAATTGTATGAAGTCATTATACATTAACATTACTTAAAATATATAAGTGCTAAATATTTTTCTATTTAGTGATTATTCAAAAATGACACTGAAACAAAAAAAAAATGCAAAGCCTGTCACTAAAAATAATAAGGATAAGTAAATTGCTTCAAATACTTCTCACTCCTATGCTTTCATTTTCCAAAGAATTTTTTTTACATTACTCGGAATTCACATTAATTTTAAACAAGTTTAAAATAAGCATAAAATGCAAAAAAAAGTAATTAGAACTGTAGAATGTTAACACGTATTTCAGGATTATGAGTAACCTATTTTTCAATACAAAAGTAAGTTTTCAGATGAAGTGGCATACAACATGAGTATGTGTCTGCAATTCTCATTTATTATAAAGAATGCTTAATTACTATCACTATTTATTTCAGATATCTGAGTTCACATTTGGGAAAAATCCAAGGGGAGATTTTCTACCGTCATATACATTTTAAGGGGAACTTACCTGCAGATGGATTTTTGTTTGAGTAGGATTTTGGAAAATATTGCAGGAATTGTATGATTCTGCATTGTATTGTGAACCTTGAATATTTTACGATTTAAAATACGATATTTTTTGCAAATCTCAAGCTTCAAGGAATTTGTATTAGATGTTATTAATGTCTAAAATCAGTTAATTGAGAAAGATAACTAAATTACTTTTGTTTCATGTCATTTTTTGTTGTTATAGTAACAAGTGGCCCTACCAAAATTTACATATACACACACAAAAGACATACACACTGTGTATAATTAACAGAATTTTAAATGGGCTAAATTTAAATAGCAATGCCCAAGGCACCCGAGAGCCAAGGCAGGCCACTTGTCAGTTTGGTTTCCGGGACTCCCTTCCCCATATAACTTATAACATTTTTTACTCTGATTCCAACCTGGGCCCTCCTGAGGGTCAAACTTTTAGTTTGGGACTTGTCTGACATGGCCTCTCTTCGGATGTGGCAATGCCTAGGAAAACGTATGCGCACATTTTTTTCCTATATGCCAGAAGCAAAATTTGAAATAGCCAATTGCCAAATAGTTTTTTTTTTTTTTTTGTAAGATCATATTTTCAATTTTGAGGTATTTTTTATGTAAATTTGAGGTATTTTTGCCTGACCAAAGTTAATTTTCTATTTCAGACTTTTGTGTGTCCTGAAACCAAGCTTTGGCCTACTGTCAGTCGCATTGATGATGTTTATGGTGATACTAACCTCATGTGTTCATGCCCACCTATGGAAAGTTATGGCCAGGAATGAACCATCAGCATTTTTGTTTCAATTAAACCAAAAGACTTCTGCAATTTTTGTAATTTTTTTATGGTCCAAACAGATTAATAAATCCAGTCTTCCAATGCTCAAGCAAAAAGAGTATTCTATTGCTTTTTCATTCTAGTTGCTTTTTATAGTGTGATATTAATTAAAGATAAAGATGCATAAATATCAAAAGGCATGAAACATTATTATGATGATATAGAATATTTATTTAAAAATATCTTTGTTTTACTAACAAAATAATGACAGCTGATGAAAGAGAGATAGATGAATTAAAATAGCTGAACAAGAACTAGTATGGGATGCTATCAGCTATTAGATCTGGAGGATGAGTTAGGAGAAAGCTGCATACTTGGCTGTCCAGAAGATGAGCTGAGAGAATGCTGGCTACTAGACTGTGTAGAAGATAAGCTGGAAGAATTATAGTAACTCTGGTTAGCAGGATATGGCTGTGGAGAATGCAGTAACATAGGATTTCTTGGGAGCTGAATGGGAACTAGTGCTAAATACCCTGATAGATGAGCTGAAACAATAATGATAGCTGGAAGTCTAAAAGATGAACTGGAAGAAAGATAGGCCTCTAGAATGGTTGGCAGGAGTTAAGAAGGAATTTGTGACAGTTTGATGATTGAACATTTCTTTGACATTGAAAATAGTACTTGAAGTGGTTGTAAAAACTTTTTAAAAACAAATATTTCTTTCCATTTTGATCCACACTGCTGACTTCATCTTTTACTCTAACTCCAATTATAGAGTTGAGAGCGCGCAGCAACTCCCTAGGAGTATTCAAGATGAAATCACATGACTTGTGGTCAAAATTCTGGCTAGCCGTAGCCAGTTCTTACAATCACATGTGATTTTACCCTAGGAGCATTGCTGACCCAACCACACCAGTCATGGTTAGGCAGCATTTGGGATTGCACTCCTGCCTACAATTACCCATCTAAACCAACCACAATGGCTGTCAAATTGTGGGGTTAACAAAGTTTTTCCTGTGTTTCCAATGGTTAAAACTGCATACAGAAAAAAAAATTAAACATCAAAAAAAAAAATTTTTTTTTTCCTTTTACGGTGATAATTACACTTGTTAACAGAGACAAGTCATTTTAGCGTCTTCCGAAGCGTTTATTTATAGAAGAATTCAAACATGATGCCAACATTTTCTGATCGCATTTTATGTCATGCATGTTAGCCAGAGTAAAATCTTTTCTCAATTTGCAGATTCAAATAAAACCTTATAGCCAAACTAGAGAATGAAAAATGGTATAGTGATGGCATCAGAGGATTCCTCTCATTTCCAAAAGTAAAGGGGCCTTAACTTCCACTTTTCTAAGTTCAAAATTAATGATTAACCAAAAAAAAAAAAAAAGATAGTGTTATTTGATTTACTTGCTTCAAGAAAGAAGAATTGATTTAATAAATGTTTTATTTTTTTCACATGTTACTGTTTTATAAAAACTAAAATGGAAATTTGAATTAGAAGGAGAGAGTTCCCTCCCCCATCAAGACAGATTCTCTGAAATTGCACTTTAAGGGCTTCAATTACTAAAATTTTCTGGGAGAGAGTACCAAGCTCCATTCCTTCCTCTAACATCTTCAAAGGTGACCCACAATCGTATTTTATTACTTCCAACTACAAAAAACTTCCAAGGGAGAATTCTGAACTCGATCCCTTCCCCTACCATCATCAAAGATAGCCTACAAATGCGATTTTAGGATTTTAAATTCGAAAATATTTCTAGGGAAAGTCTTCACGAATGCGAACTCTCGCCTCTTTAAAATCACTAAAGATGGTAAAATTGCATTTTCAGAACTTCAATTTTAAAAAATTTCAGGTAAGTGTTCCAAATCTTTGTTTCTTCTTAATGCAGGGTGACGACAGAACCTGGAAATCAGGGAAAAGTCGAACTTTTGTTGGGTAATGTGTCTTTACCTTAAGTTCATAGAACTAAATAAAAGGTTTGCAGAACCCCAACATCAAAAAGCCGTGCACTCTGCCAATAAGAAATAAAACATACTCAAAGTAATTTTAAATAAATAACATTTATTAAAATATCACAGTATACAACAAGAAAAATTTGTTAAATACCAAAATTAATTTAGATTGTAAAACCCCCCAATTATCACAGAAATTTCAAAGTTAAATTGTTAAATAAACACTTTTAGAAAAAACGCGAAACATTTTAGAAAAATTGTAAAATGTCACCTTCCTGCGCTAAATGCGCATGTTTACATTGCTGAAGAATTCTTGACAAAGCGTAATCGAATTTGTAGATTCATCAAACTGTTCCATCATTCACAGGCCGATAGGCTTGCTTAGTTCTAGAAGAACCTTTTCATATACCGGAACACCAACTTGTGCGCACACTGGAATCTCACCGGAACCTTCTGGAACTATAGTTGGAACATCTAGGAAATCCAATCATGAAGGTCACTCTGAAGGACATCGATGATTTCAAACTGATGACAGTTCCATACCACCATAAGAGCACCGGTAAGTCAATCCAGGTATAGGCCAAGTTTAAGTATTAGGCCTAGTTGCAATAAGCTACATCTTTTGATAATCTCCCGCGAACACCTTCAGCAATGGTGACATTTTCCCTCCACAAAAAGGAGTAATTCAAACATTTTAAACAACAATTAACACTGAGTAAAACTTATCTCAAGCCCTGCTTGAATTCAAAAACGTTGCATCAACAACGACTCGAACACGCCGCAACTTCCATCAACAACCTAGCACGGTTGCCAAACCTTCAAAGACCAATCCCTGATAGGTCAACAAAAAATGGCAAGATGCCAATGGGGAGTAAACACAAACAATAAAGTGAGCACTGAAAATATTTCGATCAATCTATTTATACGTTCTATGACCGCGATACGTCATCCCATGACACACCCTACTTTGCATTGGAGATATACATCTCAACTATTCCTGATTAAGTGATTTAACAATCTTTCTATTCGTTTTTTTCGGCTCAAAGTAGCCAAAAACATCTCAACCATCGGGTGTTACGTCATAGGATGATTCCGATGTTGCACGATCATGCCCGAATCAATTTCAGTTATCCGCCGCTGGGACACAGGACGCGGAGTGGCAAAAACATAGCGGAGGTAAGTTTCAAAAAAAATACTTTAACATTTGTAATTAAATTAAAAGCGCTCCAAGATACTGAATAAAGGCTTTTAAGCCCAACATGTTCCCCCCTCTTGGAGACCTTTTATTAATTACATACATGATACAATTTAAATACTATATACAATATAAACATACACATGAGCTTACAATTTTAAAATAAATTTAACTTTTACATTCCACCCCCCAATTAAAAGTAATTCTGCATAAGGAGTTTAGACTATATTTAGATAATGGCTTCGTGAAAATGTCAGCTATGTTTACATTAGTCCTAACATATTCAATAGAAAACAATTTTTGTTCAATTAAATTTCTCAGAAAATGATATCTGACATCTATGTGTTTAGTTCTCGAGTTTTCAATTGGGGATTTCGAAAAATCAATAGTTGCAATGTTATCACAAAAGGTTACAGTTTCTTTTAGTTGAAAACCTTCAATTCCTAAGTTGTTGATCTCATCAATTATTCTTTTCAACCAGACTATTTCTTTAGCCGTTTCTCCCAATGAGATGTATTCGGCTTCCATGGTTGATAATGAGACACATTTGTGTTTAAAGGTTCTCCAACTTATCGGAACTTTATCAATGCAAACTATTGAACCCCCCATTGATACTCTATCCTCACGATTTGCAGCATAATCAGAATCTGAAAAACCTCTAATTCTAATACTTTTAATAGCACTTAAATTAAATTTATAGTTACAGATGTATTTCAAATAGCCTAATAATCTTAAAAGAAAATCCCAATGTTTCTTACCGGGATTAGCCTGGAATTGTGAAAATATATTAACTGCATATGAAATGTCAGGACGAGTTTTTCCGGCAATGTATGCCAAGCACCCTAGCAAATTCCGGTACGGGAGTTTCTCCATCTCTTTGATTTCGTACTCGGTCTTAGGACAATCATCCTTGGACAAAACCGTACCTCTTGAAATTGGAAGGGTAGATATAGACACATTATACTCAAAAAAAGGTTTAAAATTTTGGAAATATAAGAAATCTGGTGAATGAAAATTTTACCATCATTCTCAATAAATTCAATTCCCAAGAATTTTCTTGTTTTCCCCAGTTCTTTAATATCATATACAGTTTTAATTTCATCAATTACATTTTTAACTAAATTTTTATTCTTGGCAAAAATCAAAATATCATCCACATATATTAACAGGAAAATTTCACTGTTCCTCACGTAAACACAATTACATCCTATTATTCTTTTAAATTGGAATTGCTGGAGAACACTATCAATTTCATGAAACCAATTTCTCCCGGACTGGTGTAGTCCATATAAGGATTTCTTAAGTTTACATACATAGTTACGATGAATTTTACTTATGAAACCTTCTGGCTGCCTCATAAAAATATTTTCTTCCAGGTCAGCATATAAATATGCATTCTTTATATCAATTTGAAAATGACACCATTTTAATAAAGATACAAAAATTGTGAAAAATAGTCTTACTAAAGAAAATTCCACCACCGGGCTGAAGACCTCAGAATAGGACTCGCCAGGGATCTGGCGATTCCCGCCTGCAACAAGTCTTGCCTTATATCTTACAATCTCATCACGATCATTTTTCTTCAAATCATACACCCACCGGTTTCCCAGAATGGGCTGATTCTTAGGTGGAGGTACAAGTTCCCACACACCTCTCTGTTTGATGACTTCTAGTTCATCTTCCATAGCAAGTCTCCAGCTCCTCAGCTCGGGGGTGGATAAACATTGTTTATAGGAATTGGGAATTAATACCTCAACCAAACTAGCCTCAGGGACTTCTTCCTCACTTTCATCAGAAGTAACAATTTCTTCCTGGGGTTGATCCCCATTAGAAACTTCCCCACTTACAGGATTTTTGGAAGAAAAGTCAAAAAATTTGGGGTCATATTCTATTTTGTGGTCATCACAATATTTTAGTACTTCCTTTGGGGATCTCAATCCAACTTTCTTATTCCCTGCAATTGTGTAATAATAGATATCTTTTTTCTTCCCCGTTTTTCTCTTCTTCACTTCCCTAATCCATTTAACCTTATTACAAGGAGTTCCCTGAGTACTTTCCTTAACTCTTTGATCCAACTCAATTTCGCACTTAAAGGTTTGATAAAATTAAAATTTCTTTCTGATTTGGATCTATTTAACGATTCCCCCCATTTGACATTCTCATTAAAGTTAACATTCATGGTTTCTGTTATAGTTCTGGTGTTAGGATCCCAAATCCGGTATCCTCGAGTCCGAATGGCATATCCCACCATTATCCCCTTTTTAGCTCTCATATCTAATTTCCTTAATTTAGACTTTGGCAATCCTATGTAGGCTAAACAGCCAAATACTTTTAAATGTCTAACAGAAGGCTTATTCCCACAAAAAAGCTCAAAAGGGGTTTTCTTTTCATTTCCGACTACAGTCCTGTTTCTTACGTAATTAAAGCACATCCCAGGTCAAAATTTATGCTAGTACTAGCAACAAAAATATGCTAGTTTTTGCTATTTTGTGCTATGTCTGCTAGATTTTACTACTATGATATGCTTTTTTATGCTAGCAAGCATCACAAGCTAGAGAGCTAGCTAACACAATGATAGCTTGGCAAGCTATATACAAGCATCTTATGCTTATTAGCAGTTCCAGCTTGTTCGAAAGCATGTACTGGTAGGTACCATCATAAGCTATTTTATGCTTTTTTATGCTAGTTAGCATGATTTGCTATGCAGCTAGCTTTCATAGAAATAGCATGGCAAGCTATGTACAAGCATCATATGCTAATTTGCTGGACAAGCTTGTACGAGAGCATATAGTGGTAGGTACTTTGATAAGCTATTTTATGCTTTTTTATGCTAGCTAGCATGACTTGCTATGCAGCTAGCTTTCATAGTAATAGCATGTCAAGCTATGTACGAGCATCATATGCTAATTAGCTGGGCAAGCTTGTACGAGAGCATGTACTGCTAGGTACCTTGATAAGCTATTTTATGCTTTTTTATGCTAGCTAGCATGATTTGCTATGCAGCTAGCTTTCATAGTAATAGCATGGCAAGCTATGTACAAGCATCATATGCAAATTAGCTGTACAAGCTTGTACGAGAGCATGAAGTGGTAGGTACCTTGATAAGCTATTTTATGCTTTTTTATGCTAGCTAGCATGATTTGCTATGCAGCTAGCTTTCATAGTAATAGCATGTCAAGCTATGTACAAGCATCATATGCTAATTAGCTGTGCAAGCTTGTACGACAGCATGTACTGGTAGTTACCTTGATAAGCTATTTTATGCTTTTTTATGCTAGCTAGCATGATTTGCTATGCAGCTAGCTTTCATAGTAATAGCATGTCAAGCTATGTACAAGCATCATATGCTAATTAGCTGTGCAAGCTTGTACGACAGCATGTACTGGTAGTTACCTTGATAAGCTATTTTATGCTTTTTCATGCTAGCTAGCATGATTTGCTATGCAGCTAGCTTTCATAGTAATAGCATGTCAAGCTATGTACAAGCATCATATGCTAATTAGCGGTGCAAGCTTGTTCGAAAGCATGCAAAAGTAGCAACCTTAATAAGCTCTTTTAAGCTTTATTATGGCTAGCTAGCATTAGTTGCTATGCAGCTAGTTTACATAGTAATGGCATGGTGAGCTTTGCACAAGCATCATATGCTAACTTGCTGTGCAACCTTGTTCGAAAGCATGTAGAGTAGGTACCTTAATACCGTATTACCCGGCATGATCTGTTATGCCGCAAAATTCGGGGGTCACCAGATTTTCAGTAACACTTGCCTAGTCCTTTGCGGCATGCCGGAAAAATCGAGGTTAGGAAAAAAAAATACTATATAAAAGATATATGTCCAGATTAAAAATAAATATAAGTTCTATACATAACTTATTAGTATTAATAAACATTTTAATTTTGCGAAAATGTTTACTAACACCGTCATTTGTTATTTTAACAAGAAAAATATTATTTAATAACGAATAAGTTTTTAAAAATTAAATTAAAACTATGTAAGCAAGCATCTAAGCAGCAATTTACCTCCCGCTAAAGAATTTACCATGGCTATTCAATAACCAAAAAATAAACTTACCTCTCTAAAAGGAACCTAAAATAATTTATTTGAAAAAATATATAAACAAGTCGCAGTGACGATTATTGCTTCTGAATTTGATTACTTTATTGGCATATCATTAATCAGTTCATAATGATCTACCATAAATAAGCAGCACATATTATAGGCAATATATATATATATATATATATATATATATATATATATATTGAAAGAAGGTTACTTTCGGGATTTATTTATTTTTTTCCTTAAAGTGGTTTGCTTTCTGGTTGGAACTGAATGGGGAATTTTACTTTTGTTTTGTTGCAAAATAAACCTCGAATCATACGGCATGCCGGAAAATTCGAATTTCCCGTTATGCTGGTGAACCTTGCCTTTTTTCGGCACGCCGGATAATGCGGGGTAAAACGGTAAGCTATTTTATGCTTTTTTATGCTAACTGGCATTATTTGCTATGCAGCTAGCTTACATAGAAATAGCATGCCAATCTATGAATATGCTAACTTACTATGCAAGCTTGTTAGAGAGCATGTAGTGGCAGGTACCTTAATAAGCTGTTTTATGCTTTTTCATGCTAGCTAGCATGATTTGCTACGCAGCTAGTTTATGTAGTAATAGCATCGCAACCTATGTACAAGCATCACATGCTATCTTGCTGTTCAAGGTTGCTGGAGAGCATGTAGTGGTAGGTACCTTAATAGGCTATTTCATGCTTTTTTATGCAAGCAAGCATGAGTTGCTATGCAGTTAGCGTACGTAGTAACAGCGTGGGAAGCTATTTACAAGCATCATATGCTAACTTGCTGTGCAAGCTTATTCGAGAGCATGTAGTGGTAGGTACTTTAATAAGCTATTTTATGCTTTTTTATGATTGCTACCATGAGTTGCTGTGCAACTATCTTACGTAGTAATAGCATGGAAAGCTATGTACAAGCATCATATGCTAACTTGCTGTGCAAGCTTGTTCGAGAGCATGTAATGGTAGGTACTTTAATAAGCTATTTTATGCATTTTTACGCTAGCTAGCATGATTTGCTATGCAGCTAGTTTACATAGAAATAGCATGGCAATCTATGTCGTAGCATCATATGCTAACTTGCTGTGCAAGCTTATTCGAGAGCATGTAGTGGTAGGTACCTTAATAAGCTTTTTTAAGCTAGCTACCATGAGTTGCTATGCAGCTAGCTTAACAAGTAATAGCATGGCAAGCTATGTACAAGTATCATATGCTAATTTGCTGTGCAAGCTTGTTCGAGAGCAAGTAGTGGAAGGTACCTTAATAAACTATTTTATGCTTTTTTTATGCCAGCTAGCATGAGTTTATATGCTGCTAGCCTATATAATAATAGCATGGCAAGCTATGTACAAGCATCATATGCTAACTAGTTGTGCAAGCTTGTTCGAAAGCATGTAGAGGTTGCAACCTTAATAAGCTACTATATGCTTTTTTATGCTGGCAAACATGAATTGCTATGGAGCTAGCTTGTGCGGTAATAGCATGGCAAGCTAGATTCAAGCATCTCTGTGATTATTAGAAATTGTGATTATTCGAAAGCATGTAAAGGTAGAAACAAGCTATTATATGTTTTTTTTTTATATTTGCCAACTTAACAGGCTTAGTTGGCCAAAGTTTCTGCAAGCTTTGGGGGAAAAAACAGCATGACATGCTATTGTATCACTAAAAAATGCTCATTAACATCACAATCTTCTGTAGATCAAGGATAACCACAGAATCAGACCCGGATCTTCATGCCCACAGGCCCTGTAATGCGGGGCCCTACACCCTAAAGGGAGCACAAAAGCAGGCCCGTTATTTAGGGGGTCAGGAGGGGCAATTGAGCCTCCTCCCCCCCCCCCCCCCACGACTTTGTGAAATCAATTTATATTTCCAAAATCTGCACATGGTTTGTTGTTTCTCGCTATAATATGCTGAGTATACCCTCCCCGCCCCCTAGCAAAAATTTGAAATGACCCAGAAAGCAAGAAAGCGTGAAAGAAGGGCATATCTGACTTTTGGGCAATCAAGAGACAGGTATCAATTGCCCCCCCCCCCTCTGCGCTGATTTTGGAAACCACCTAATTTGTATGTCTGTGTGTATTTTCCTGTTTTTCCCCATAAAAAGCATTGAGTATATACCCCCCCCCCCTCCCATTTGTAAAACTTTCAAATGACGGACCCAAAGCGGATCTCTTTTTATAATTTAAATTCTTTTACAATTTAAAGGGGGGGGCATAATCGCGTGAAGGAACACACTTTTGCGCGGAAAGAACACTTTTAATTGGAGAGTTCGCAGAAAGTACTTTAGGTGCAATAGTATTAACCTTGCGTTACCTTCATGATGGTACTAACCCAAATAAACAGAAAGAACTTTCCTTCTTTCTTCTTAAAATCAGCCACGAAGTTACTGCAACCGAATTCATGGATAGGTGTAGAAATTTATAGAAACCACATATTTATATCTTTATTCTTCTTTTTTAAATTTCCCTCTTTTTGATTTTATATTAATTATTTTCTATTTGGAAGGGAGTGGCAGCAGCCACCCTATACCCTCTCTGGATACGCCCATGCCGAGTGATATTCAAAATGTATATAGAGTTCACGTAAAATATAAATAGTTCAATTCGGAAATTTCCTCCAGTATATTTAATTTATTAAACGTTATTATTATTATTATTATTATTATTATTTTCAATAACACGTTCATCACACAATGCGTTCGTAGTTAAAACTTGCCTTTTAATGTTCATTAACTAATTAAAGTTTCGCTATGCCACATAAATAAATATGAACTCTGTTTCTGAAAATCGTATGAACTTTGTAATAAAAAAGTTAGAAGATGACCACAAAATCTTCGAATTTCAGCGTCGGTTACCAAATTCAAATTTTTTTGACGCTGTGTCCCAAATTTTTGTATTAGTACGGAGGGAGTTGGAAATTGGCTCGTACAAGAAGCAGGGGAGGACCGCCCCGCCGGCCGATACGCCCTCTCGCCAATGCGCCTTTTTTGCCTTCACGTCTAAACACTTTAAAAAAAAATATTCAAATTTATTTTCTTTTTTGGAGCAACTTCCTTATTATTATTATTATTATTATTATTATTATTATTATTATTATTTGAGCAAACAAACCGGTTTCGACTTCACTTAATTTTTTTTTCTTTAACCCCCTAATCCTGTGTACTAGCTTCTCCCCCCCCCTTTTTTTCCTTTTCTTTACACTTTTTTTTTTCGCTTTCTTTTTTTTTTTTTTTTTTGTGTCCTTTGGAGGCCCAGGTTGGCGCCCTCTTGTGGTTCTCAGTCCGCTCCTGACAAGAAAATCTTATTGGTGTTATAAGATAACTCAAATTTTTGGTTAATGTCCAAAAATAGTCCATAAGTAATCATTGCTTGCATCATAATAAATTATAATGAACTGCTTGACTTATTTTAGTATTGTTATAAAATATTGTCCTTTGTCATTTAAGATTTTTTTTAAAAACCAATAAAAAAATTGCAACTCGATGCAGTGCAAAGAACTGCTAAGGTAGCAGAAATGATCGCCCTATTTTTATACGAAAATGCTTAAGAAAAAATTATGAATAGTCAGGGGTGGCCAACCCCTTAAGGGCAAGATGCACCCCCCCCCAGAAATATCACGAAGACCCCCCAAAGCAAAAGCCCCCCCCCCCCCATCATAAAACTTTCAATGGCGCTGTCTGCGGTTGAGTCCCTATTTTAAAACATGATGGGACTCAATCGTTTAAGAACGCTTGCTTTTTTTTAACTACGCAAAAATTACAAGGAATTGTCCCAATTGCCTTAACAAAAAACGAAGTTGAATACACACGCAATTATATTGAAGAAAATACACAATATGTCCCCAAAACTATTTAGAAGTATCCCCAAATCGTTCCTGAATTCTGGGACATGTCCCCAAACTGAGGTTCAAAAATACGCTCACCTTGACTAAAAAGGAAAAAGTAAATTAAATTTGACACATATTTGAAAAATGAAACACTTAAATGAATCCAGAAAAGAAAGTTTAGGTTTGCACGTGGATGTTGAAAAAAAAAAAAAAAACTTGAGACTTTTCCGTTTTCCCGTCTCACTGATTAACTGTAACTTTCTTCTTTCACTGGCGCCACCAGCGCGCGGGGAGTAAGAGCGAGCACGTGGTCTCCTCTCTCGTAGAGACTCTACGCTTTACCTGTGGAATTACGTTATTTAGGAGGTAAGTTTTATAATTTATTTTACTTACAGTTATTGCAATCTCTATCATAATTCTCGCAAAAATCTCTTCATTACGTTAGTTAGTTTACTAATGTGTGTGTGTTTTTTCCCACGGCCAATTAACATGATGGGGGAATATTCCATAAATGTGCGATGTGTTTTATTTTTTTAATTTAGTCTTATATCGTGCGCTATTTAATTTAATTTTTCTGTGCGTACTGCAACGATATGTTCTAATTTTTATTCCTCATTCCAAGTATTTATTTTTACGAAAGTAACTTTTCGATATAAACATGTAGGAAATAAAAAGTTTAACTTTATCTGCTTGTGTCATTTATTATTACCCTAGATTACGATCCATAATTCGTAACCATTTATTCATAGCATGAGAAAGATCGAATGATACCATCTGAAAAACCCTTAAAACCAGCCAGTCGTGTAGTTCCTCTAAATGTAGTTTTGGATACATACAAGGGTTTTGAATAGGACAGTAAAAACCTTGCCAACCCTGCTTTCATTTGCACACATGCATAAGCAAAATCGAAATTTGGGTACTATTATCAAAAAAAGAAAAAATTAATTAAAATAAACTCATGCATACAAATTGAGATTTTAGTCAAGAATTCTACTTCTGTGTATTTAAGTAGATTAAAATCAACTGCATAAATAAGTTGAATGTTCACATTGAATAAATGTTTAATATAAAATATAGTTTTAGACACTTTCGGACACTAGGGTTTTGGACAGGACGGTAAAACCAGGGTTTTTACCATAGTGTCCAAAACCTTGCCAACCCTGGTTACAAGTTATCTACTAGTTTATTTCTGTTTATTATGATCTATAGTCTAACCTCTGAAAAACAAAAAAAAAAAAAAAATTGTTTTTTGTTTTAATTTATTTTACGTTTTAATTTATAAGAATGTCAAAATAATTCTACTTCCTTAAAATTATCTCTTGTTGCAATCATTTTTATTCAATAAATCTTACTAATATTATATATGCGAAAGTTTGTCTGTATGGATGGATGTATGGATGTTTGTTACTCTTTCACGCAAAAACTACTGAACGGATTTTGATGAAACTTTACAATAATATAGCTTATGCATCAGAATAACACATAGGGTAGTTTTCGTCCTGTTATGGGGGGCAAAACCCCCTTAGGGGGGCAGTAAAACACAATTTTTGTATAAATTCTCTAATATTGGGATGAAAAAATACTTGCACATATTTACATTATATGTCCATCGAAAGCTCTGATTTTTCTGCTGAAGATGGCACCTGTTCGAAATTTCTAAGTAGAATAAAAAACGAGTTATGAGCTTTTTAGATCCATGCTCGAAGGCTTTTCTCAACTCAATACAGTATTTAGTGTATCATCTCAACTCCCTATCGATAGCGACAATTGTTGTATTGTTGACTTTCTTTGCTTTTCGTGATTGTTCAAGGCTTTTCTCAAGTCAAATCTTGAAGTAAGATTTTTGCACAAGATTGGCAAATAATACATGATTTGGCTAATGATTTTCCATTTAAACGGAACTTTAATGTAATTAATGGTTTTTATTATTATTTATGCTGATTGAACACTTACTCATTATCCAAACAACCAGCAGATCGCCAAAATTTTTTCAGAAAGATTTCCGTAGCTGATGCATTTGGCAGTTTTTTCAACGTTGCTGTTTTTGAAGCCGAAGACTACGTCATAATGTTTCTCAGCTTTCACCATGTAAACAAAATATCGCCAATCAAAGAATTTTCAAAAGACTTTTTTTACTGTGTTAAATAATCCAGCAACTAAATTAGGCAAATCCATAAACAGCACAAAAACTTCCATTAATTTTCCTTTTGGCACAATTTCAAAAAATCACCAAATTGTATTACTTATTTTGGTAACATTTCGGATGAAACTGTTTAGCGCCATTTTATGGTGACCAAAAATATCTCAGCGTCTGGCGACGATATCTCTGTAACGAAAATTAATATCATATCGTTTTACAAAGTAAGGAAAGAATGGGGGAGCATAATCGAAGGTACCCCGAAACGACTTTCGCAAATTCGGTAAAATCGCACCAAGAGCCACAATGATTGAAATTTCCCGAAATAACTAAAGCAAGTATAAGGGGATTACGAGAGCAGCTACTTTTTTTTAATCACTTCGCACTTCATTAGCCATACAGAGAAGGTTTTAGACTCCATGTTAAAAAAAAGTATCAACTGATTAATCTTTTTAAATATGAGAAGATTATTTTGATGTTTTTTAAATTTGTATATGCTTAAATATAGTGCTTTCGTTTCTAAATCAATACTACTTTGTTCTTTATACTTATTGCTATTTTAGTTTTATGGGTAAGGAAGAAACTCGATTTTTAATCACGTCAAAAAGATGTGTTTTAAATTCTTTCACTTAAAACAGAAAACAAAAGCAAGTAACGATTTTTTCTAATAATTATTACTGACCCAGGCAACGCCGGGTATTTTTGCTAGTTATGAATATATATATAATAACCAGAGTTATAACAAACACTCATAATAGATAGTCAGTTCTTGGGGGAGGGGGGGGGGACTGTCATTTTAAACATTTTTAACTCGATTTTTAACCATTTTATAACAAATTTTAGTCTTGGTATCCATGTCATAATTACTTATTTTGCCTTGTGAAATATCAGAATAACATTTATTATCAATTAATTTATTTCAATTTCCTTGTTTTATGTGAATGGCTCGAGTGACCACAGATGCTGCACAGCACGAGATAAGACAAGTCAACAAACTTCTCTCAGGTCAGTTTAAAATTCTGTATGTAAACTTTAATTCAAGAAAGAATTGTTCAGTTGAAGGGGGAGAAGATATTTAAAAAGAAAAACAAATTATTTTGAATTAAATTTGCCCTTTTTTGAGTTGGACATTATACTTGACTGTTCTGAATTCTATTTCACAAAATATATTTTATCAATAGATTATTTTTTAGTGAGAGATAACACTTTAAATTGAAGTAGATAAATTGAAGCCGCCTGTTGTCTACCTAAATTTCTATTTCCAGGTCCTTATTTTTTAGAAATTTTTATTACTGTGTCATAATATCTTTAGTTGGGCATTTTTGTTGCTGATTCAACTTACAGCGAAGAAAAAAAAGAAATATTAAAAAATAGAAAAAAAAATAATTCGAATTTTGACATCATAAATTCAAATTATGTTTTTCGCAATCACGAGTGTGTATGTAGACGTGTGTTTGTGTGTAGGCATGTGGTGTAGGGGGTATGTGTGTTGGTGTCTGTGTGCTGATATAAGTGTATGTGTGCGTGTGTGTAGTTGTGTATGTATGCGCGTGTGTGCAGGACATGGATGCAACCTGGAGATGGCTTTCCCTATAGGAGCAGCATCGTGAGGAGCCGGTCGACGGTGATGGTGCGGGGGGGGGGGGGGGAATGATAGGAATTCAAAACAGTCAAGTGAGAACAATAAGTAATCTTGATTGCTCAAAAAAAATTTATATTTTTAATCTCATCTTTTGAAAATGGTTATATAGTTAGGCTTATCATTCCAGCAAGTTGTTTTAAAAGATTCAGTATATTTTCCTTCAAATGAATATTAATTCATTTGTGGTTAATTTAAAATGATTTAAACAGAAAAGTATGCAATGTCATGACTTTATGAAATAAACTTCGCTCCATCATAACAAATAAGAACCCAGCGGTATACTTATTCTAGAGCTTGTGTGCACCTGCGCACAAAATAACAATTTCTTCAGAATATGCTGGGCCCAGCTTGTTGCTGGTCTTCACATTTGTATTTGATTGCAATCAGATGCTACCAATTTCTCTAATGTACCTTTAAATTCTCTGAACTCATCCTCATTTCAATCCAAAAAATATACGTCACAAAGCACCATTTTGTCACCTTATAAGGATTTGAAAAGTGCAATATTGTCTGTAATTTCAACAAGAGCTTCAGATTTGACAACTACCTGCATGAGTTATTTAAAACTTATGCATGCTAGCAAATACAGGAAATATTGACAAAGATGTTTTAGAAAGGCTAAGAGTTGAAATTGAAAAAAATAATGAATTAAAATACAAGAAAATAAAAATAGTATGAAAAGAAAGATTCCATTCAGAGGAAGTATCTGGAATAGAAACTGCTAAAAATATGCTTATGAAGCAAAGTTTAACCACAGGTGCCTGGGTATAAATATTACGCCTAGAGGAGACAAGCAAGAAAGAATTTATCGGCAAATATATGGCTGTTGAGGGCAGGGCCAGATTTGGAAGTGTAGGGACAACGAAGCAGTGGAAGCCCCTAATCAGGGTTCGAAAAGATCATCATAGTTTCGGAAATATGATACTTTGATATATATATTTATATTTTTATATGTATATATATATATATCTGATATTTTTGGCCCTTGAAAGTTAGGATGTTTTGTAAAACCTTTATTGCGGGGTCCCCGGGGCGGTAGCCCTGAATGCCCTCCCCTAGTTGAGGGAAATATTATCAGATGAAATATTTTTTAGAAATCAGAGATGGGAGATTTTTTTTATTTTTCCTGATATAGACAACATGGGTTTCATTGAAAAACATCAAATAATAAAAAAAAATTAATGAGCCAGAATATAACTATAGAGGCCATTACTTTTTTATAAGAATGACAAGTATGGATATCATGCATTGAAAGAAACCTTATTAATATTTTGTCAAATTTACTGTTAGCACTATTTTTTTTAAATTAAATAGTTAAATTTTGTTAACTGACTCTTAAGTCTATATTCACACTGCAATGAACAAATAGTATGCGTTTTTATCGCTTCTTAGACTTTATAATACCCATTTTACCCCCACAGGCTACCCATTTTCACCTGCATGGGGTAAAATGGGTATAGAAAACATATAGTCATAGACACTCCTCTGCCAAAAAATAAATTTTATCAAATTATGTATGAAAATCATTTAATTCTACTCATAACATATGTAATGTATACATAACACACACACAAAAAAAATATTTTTGACAAATATTTGAGTCAAAATCCAAAAGTAGGCCATGGGTTTACCCATTTTACCCCACCTGACCCTACTAACCGAATATTCGGTTCCAACACAATTCAATATTTTGCAACCAAACAACAAACATTTAAATATTCGACAATTCGTAAACGAACATGTTTTTTTATACATGAAAGTTACTATTGAAAAAAGGCAGTGGTTGCGGCACCGACCGCCGGAAATGCAATGAAGTACCGACCTCCTTCTGCGCATGCGCAGAGTAGAAATTACAGCCTTGGGGTCGGGATTGTTTTATGAACCCGACCAAGGGGGGCGTTACGATGGGTGGGATCTAATTTCAACAGCCGACCAATGATATTCTATGCGGTCGGACGAATTATATATGGCCGACCACACAAATTAAGATACTTTCCCAATGACCATGCTAAACGGTCGGACGAAATATGTATGGCCGACCACACAAATTAAGATTCTTTCCCAATGAGTCTAAGCGGTCGGACGAATTATGTATGGCAGACCACACAAATTAAGATACTTTCCCAATGACCATGCTGAGCGGTCGGACGAAATATGTATGGCCGACCACACAAATTAATATTCTTTCCCAATGAGTCAAAGCGGTCGGACGAATTATGTATGGCAGACCACCACAAATTAAGATACTTTCCCAATGACCATGCTGAGCGGTCGGACGAAATATGTATGGCCGACCACACAAATTAAGATTCTTTCCCAATGACATTCTAAGCGGTCGGACGAGTAATATATGGCCGACTACGCAAATTAAGATATATACGCCGATGCGAAATGATAGTTCTAGAATTAATATAGATATTAAAACGGCATACACGATCTGTAATTATGCTTTAATCATAATTCAATTATTCGATGCGATACATCGACCATCTCCGACCTATGCCCTCGAGTGCCGCTGCTTTGGGTCGGACATGATTCAAATAGACCTTATGAAATTCTATGTTGGTCGGATGTATAATATGAGACTTAATATGAATTTCCAGTGAAATACTATATTTAGCGATAATTTAATAAGAATTAAGGTAGATTTACGGCGACTAACCGATGTGTGTCACCGCCGGTCGTATAATACGGCAGGAATTCTTTTCCGAACTCTAACTCATGCCCTCGAGCGCGAAATTCTAGGGAGGAAATCCGTAGAGCTATTCATTTTGAACTCTTTTAAACAGTTTTCGAATATTCAATGTACGCTTTGAAACTCGCACCGCGTTCCATGATGCTAGCCATTTTTACACGAACCAAGCACGCACGCACATGGTCGGAAGCAGTTGGAACTAGTGACGTCGCTAGTTGGAACCGCCGCGCCACGCGAAGCGAAGGAGGCGTGTCAATCCGTTGAAAGTGTCAGATTTGCGCATGCGCAAGTTTCTAGGTCGGATGCCGAATCCAGCTCCGACGGTCGGTGCCGCAACCACTGCGTTGAAAAAATCACAATACAACATTTTTACTTATTACTTTTATCTAAAGTAAATTTAATGTAAAAAGAAAACGTATGTATGTTAAATTTTAAAATCTTATGACACATTACATTAGCCTTACTAACTGCTTTAAAAACTATTGCACACTAGCCAGAAAAAAAATCATAATGTTAAGTTGTAGTTATAAATATGCAAAATCAATTTATTGCTGAACTTTTTATATAAAATACACAGCTAAGAAAAAGAAAGGAGAACACTTGGTTGGCAGTTATAGACTAAAAACCACCTGTCTGTCCAAAACCCAACCCTGAATAACACTTTATCAGTTACCAAAAAGATTGACAGATCAGAAAATTACTTGAAAGAAATGTAGTTTATTGATATTTTAAGCAACTTGGATTTGTACTTGTAAGGAAACAGCATGACATAACATATTGTCGTGATTAAGAGTTACCAAATCGTATATCAGGAAAGAAAGTAATTATCCATTTATGCGGATGCAGATAAACATAAACCAAATTAGCCATTTACAGCATTAATTTATTTTTTCTTTTGAAATGATTAGTAATAATTATATTTATTGTAGATTAATTTACATTACCCAATTAATATATTCAATTTTGAATTGCTGTAAAATGTAAGCAAAAAAAAATTTAAACAAATATTTGGTATTTATTCTGCAGAATATGGTATTCAGTGCAATTATATTTTTTGTGATACAATATTTCGTGTTGAGGTTTTACAATCTGATTTGCTCGATTACTCTCGATATTATAACAATCTATTAAATTTTATCCGCTATACAAATTAGAGTGGAATTTTGTATTTCAGTAGATTTTATCTTAATTATAGTTGTGTAGATTGTAAAAATTGAATACATCTTTTTTATTTTTTAATTCTTTATTTCCTTGTGTTTTTGAGTTTGTTACCTTTGAATCGTATTCCTAGTCATTTGATTATTATTTTCTTATTCATATTAGTGTCCTGCACATGTCAGTGAAGTGCTGTTATCTTTTTTTTCTTAAGCAATATTTGAATTTCATGCTATTTGTCTTAATCAGTGTATTTTAATCTAAAACAATGTCTCTCAAGAGTCAGCATGTCAAATACAGTTGAACTTGTTTATTAAGGTTAAGTTTAGCTATTTAAATTAAAAATTTCATTATAATACATACTTTAAATTGAAAGCAGTGATGTTACCATCAATTTTTCTGAGGGTAAACTCCTGGTAATCCACTATACACAGTATATGTATGCGATCATATGCATAATTTGAAAATTTTTGAAGCTTGAGGGCATATGGAGTATACCCTATGGAAACACCACTGATTGAAAGTCTTGGCTCAGATAAACAAAAATTTGACTTCTTTACTTAAAGTGTTCATGATTAAATACTGTAATTTCCTTTTTAAGAAATAATACAACATTTTGTAGGTAGTAGAAGCGTCATTGTATATTGAGAAAAAAATTAAAGGCCCGTCCATTTGTTTACCTGTGGGCATTTCAATTTGCTCAAAGATAAATCTTCAAATTATATAAATTGCAACTTATTCAGCGATTATCCATTATCACCTTCCTTTTTCAAATGTATGTACAACTTTCTGAATGTACGACTAATTAGATTACAATAGGTATTAGTAGTAATATTTTTAAAAGCATTTCTTTATTTTTCACAGTTATCACTCATTCACGGTTCTTACGAATAAAGGCTAATTTGAACAAAATCCTGGGGTTCGCATTTGAGTTCAACTCTTAACATGATGGTAGTTCAATTTTACTGTTATATCACTTCAATAATATAACAAGCCAAGTGTACTGAATTATTGTACTAAAAAATTCTTTGTGGTGATATAAAGTGCCTTCTTGGAATACTTATTTACCTTTTGATTAGGAGAAATTTTCAATAATTATCATATTAAATTAATCTTACAATTTACCACAAAAAGCATCTTATCTCCTTTCTCAATGCAGCAGCTGATGCGATAGAAATCTCGGTTTCGAAGGTTTTAGAAAACATTAGATGGTTTATAATTTTAACAAAATACTGAAATATTTGACTTTCTGTTTAAATTTTGTAGTCATATAAGTTAAATTTTAAACAGGGAAAATTCAGGAAACTTTAAAAATTTCCATTAAAATTGGAAATTTTACTATTCCAATAGAAATTCCCAATTTTAGAAGTTTAAGTTGCTAAATGCAATGTCTAAATATATTAACTACAAAATAAATAAATAATGTAAATGAAATAAAAAATTAATTACATTTTTTATACCTAAGTAAATATTAAAATGTCTATCATAAGAACAATAGGTTACATTATGCTTTTATTGACATATAGCTTGAATTGTGCAAAATTAATTCAAAGAGATTGAGATAAGTTGTCTATTCTGTTCAGTTTAACTTTTTCCTTTTAAGATGTAAGCAATACATGGTTAAAAGTTTTTTTTTAATAAAAAGCTCAGCCTAAATGTCAGTTACCATACTGCTATTTCAAATATGATACATTTTTCTTTACTTATTCTTAAATGTTTTCCCCCCTGTAATGAAGCTATCAGCAAATAAATGTTTATATTAGTGTTCTTTCATTTTAAAACTGCATATTCATATAGGGAAAACACTTGAAATATCCCCCCCCCCCCGGACTTGAGTGGTAACCGTGTTAATGAAACAGAGAAAACTTTATCGCAATTTTTCCCCCCAATATTTATGAAGCATGGAAGTACATTGCTTGTACATGCAGTAAACAATAAGCATCATGATTTTTCTAATTGTGTAATGATTATTAAAAAAGGGCTGTAACAAATACTTTTTTGAGATATTTATTGCAATTTCGCAAGTTTATTTCTTTTTAGCCAAATGTTGTTAGGTACAAAACATGTTCTTTTGGGGGCGGGGGGGCTGAAAGGAAATAAACTTTCAAAAAGTCAAGTTGTTTCATCCCCTCCCATCCACTCATCCCTTTATAATTATACTTCAAGGCATTTGAGTTAATTGTTTATTTTCATATGTTTCTTTTATCTATCTAGGATTGGCAAAAGGTGCAGAAAAGTTAAGTGGTGTAACTTCTGGCTCTTCATGATTATGAGTTTTCTTTTTCCTGTTGTAATATATATTTTCTGTATTACTTGTTTCAGAAATAAATGTTTCCTCTTATAAATTGGTGTGTATATTTTTTAGTCATTTTTTTTTAGATTGAGTTCAACTTGCTGAATAAAATCCCATATGTGTATAACAAGACCGACACTAATTTTATTGATTTACTGATAAGTAGATACTGATATGTTGTTAAACAATTTTTTTCAGGCTTAATGCAGCATTTTTGTAAGGTAAAATTTCTACAGGTCATCTTAGAACAAAAGAAACACTAAACAATGCAAATTGTTACTAAATAATTTACATTAAATGTGCATTGTGAAATCCTGAAATAGAGGACGGATTTGATAACTTAGTGTTTGTGATAAGAATATTTATAAGTTATTTATTAAGCTCCAATATAATAAAAGAATACATGAAGGTTGAAATTAAAAAAAATTGTTAACAGTTACTATTTAAACATTAATTACTTTTTACCCATTTTATTATTTTTTAAATATATATTTTTTTAATTGCTGTAATGCAGCATTATTAGTTTCATTATTGATATTTTAATGAATATACAAGAAAAATGTTTCATACATAAAAATAAGAGGAAGTGTTATACAACTCTGCCTTTTTTATGGGGATGCTACTCACTAAGCTTCAAGATAATGATCTGAGAGTACAGTGAAAATGTATTATATGTATGTTACAAAGTCATATACACATAGCAGTAATAAAGAACCAGAAGTAGTTCAAAAGAACAAAAAAAAAAAAAAGGTTAACATTTTCATTTCTTCTTCAAAACTAGAATTTCAAAAGTAAATACAAACTTTTTGGTATGACTTTTTTTTTTTTTAAATAGAAAACCAATTAATTTTTTGGGGGCAATTTCAAACACGGATATTTTACAGTTCAACAAATTATGAATTGATTAATAATCGAAACAAATTAACTTCCAGCCTTCTGGAGCTGAAAACGTAAGCAAACATTAAATGAAAAGAGGCATGTTTTTATTTTCAGGAAGATTATTGTAGATTTTTCAATAAGAAAAGAAATGTACACATTTAAAAGTTTTTCAAAAACTAATTTTTAACTTCTAATGTTGACGATATGAAAAAGCCGACAGTGAGAAGTATAATTTGGGGAAATTTTAAAATAGTATAAATAAAGTTATCTTACCAACAAAAAAAAGTTCTAAAACATAATCAAAAACAATACGAGAAAAGGATGGTAGAAAAGCTTAAACTAAAAGCATCAGATTTTAAAAATCATGTTAGGAAAGCAACTGATATGGAAGGTAACTGGAAAAAAATGCAGCTGGTGGTAGTAAATTACTGCTAGAAAAGCAGCAAGTGGTGCTAGTATTGCTGCTAGGCTAGCAACTTGTTCTAGTAACACAAACTAGAATTTGTATGCTAGCTAGCATTAAAAGTGGGCCAAAACAGTGCATGGCATGCTAGCACGTCTGCTAGAACTAGCAAAAAATTAAAGCAACACATGGTAAAAAAACTTGCTAGAAAAGCTTAAAAAAGATCAATGGATGATTGCTAGCAAAGAAAGAATAGCATCTGGTGGTAGTACATTTATGCTAGAATAGCAGCAAGTGGTGCTAGTAATTGCTGCTAGGCTAGCAACTTATTCTAGTAACACAAACTAGAATTTGTATGCTAGCTAGCATTAAAAGTGAGCCAAAACAGTGCATGGCATGCTAGCACGTCTGCTAGAACTAACAAAAAACTAAAGCAACACATGGTAGAAATCTTGCTAGAAAAGCTTAAAAAAGATCAATGGATGGTTGCTAGCAAAGAAAGAATAGCATCTGGTGGTAGTACATTTCTGCTGGAATAGCCGCAAGTGGTGCTAGTAATTTCTGCTAGGCTAGCAACGTATTCTAGCAACACAAACTAGAATTTGTATGCTAGCTAGCATTAAAAGTGGGCCAAAACAGTGCATGGCATGCCAGCACTTCTGCTAGAACTAGCAAAAAATTAAAGCAACACATGGTAGAAATCTTGCTAGAAAAGCTAAAAAAAGAGCACTGGATGGTTGCTAGCAAAGAAAAATTAGCACCCGGTGGTAGTAAATTACTGCTAGAATAACAGCAAGTAGTGATAGTAATTGCTGCTAGGCTAGCAACTTATTCAAGCAACACAAGCTAGAAATTGTATGCTAGCTAGCATTAAAAGTGGGCCAAAACAGTGCATGGCATGCTAGCAAGTCTGCTAGAACTAGCAAAAAATTAAAGCAACACATGGTAAAAAACTTGCTAGAAAAGCTAAAAAAAAGCATCTGGTGCTAGTCAATTACTGCTAGAATAGCAGCAAGTGGTGCTAGTCAATTACTGCTAGAATAGCAGCAAGTGGTGCTAGTCAATTACTGCTAGAATAGCAGCAAGTGGTGCTAGTCAATTATTGCTAGAATAGCAACTCATTCAAGCAACACAAGCTAGAAACTTTATGCTAGCTAGCATAAAAATTGGGCCAAAACAGTGCATGGCATGCTAGCAAGTCTTTTGCTAGCTAGCATAAAAAGTGGGCCAAAACAGTGCATGGCATGCTAGCAAGTCCTTTGCTAGCTAGCATAAAAAGTGGGCCAAAACAGTGCATGGCATGCTAGCAAGTCCTTTGCTAGCTAGCATAAAAAGTGGGCCAAAACAGTGCATGGCATGCTAGCAAGTCTGCTAGAACTAGCAAAAATTCTTGCTAGTTTATGCTGTTTTACTTGCTGGGAATAAGCATGTGACGCTATGCTAGCAAAGAAATTCTAGCATGAATTTTGACCTGGGATAGCTGCTTCTGCCCAAAATTCCTCTCCTAGCCCGGAATCTCTTAACATTGCTCTAACACCATTCATAATCGTGAGATTATACCTCTCTACAACGCCATTTTGCTGAGGCGTATAAGTGTTAGTCCTCTCAATTTTTATCCCCTGGCTAGTGAGGTAACTTTCAAATTTATCATTAACGAATTCTCTCCCGTTGTCGGAACGAACAGCTTTAATTTTCCTATCAAGAAACCTCTCATTTCTTTTCTGAAAATTCAAAAAAACATTGAATGCCTCGTCTTTACTCTTTAAGAAAAATACGAAAGATTTGCGAGAAAAATCATCAATTAAACAATAAATGTATCTTTTCCCCCCTAAGGATTCAGTCTGAAAAGGACCGGCCAGATCCATGTGAATTAGATCAAGAGGAACTTGTGACCGACGCTCAGGAACAGACCTAAAAGAGCATTTTCTCTTTTTACTCAATTTACAAGGTTCACATTCAAATCTGGGCCCCCTTTTAATTTCAAGACCTTGGGTGGCTCCTAACTTACTTGTTAAATTAATAGTGTCCATATTTGTATGAGCAAAACGTTTATGCCACAGCTCCATATCTACATTCACAGCATTGGCTCTTTTAAAGTGATTCTTAATAGTAGGGGTATCAACATAATTGGTATTTTCACAATTTACATAAAAACTTGGTTTAACATAATAAAGTTTATTAATTAAGACTGCAGTAAACAATTTAACATTTTCTTTATTAAAAACACAAATTTTACCCGGATACCATCTTATTTTAAAACCTTGTCGGTCAATACATGATCCGGAAAGTAAATTGCGGCGCAATGTTGGAGCATAGAATACATTATTTAAAGTTATTGTTATCAGCTTCCTATCTGACTCTATTTTGAAAATTACCCTACCTATTCCTTCTACTTTACTTTTAATATTACCAACTGCCACCTCCATTTGGGTATTTTGAACAGGCTTTAATTCTGTGAACAAACTTTTGTCCCGGCAAAAATGTGCCGTACTTCCTGAATCAAAAAGCCAGGAATTTTCACATTTTGGAATAGTAGAGTTAGCCGAGATTTCGTCAGATTCTTCCACTGAACAAAACATGCCAGCAGCTTGAGCGTCTGATTTAGATTTATTATTTACATTTTAATTTTGATTATCTTTATTCCTGCTCCAACACCGCGAGGCAATATGACCCTTTTTCTTACAATAATGACAAATTTTGTTTTTAAAAAAAGGTTTACTCCTTTCATTTGCCACTCCGTGTCTGTTGGGTTTAGAAAAAACATTCATTGCCGAATTTGTTGTATCAGGTTCTTTAGTCAAATATTTGATTCTACCCTCCTCGGCTAATAACTCATCTTTTACTTTTGAGAACGTAAACATACTTTCGTCCCACCGGTAAATAGCCTGGGCAATACTGTCAAAGTTGGAGGGCAGATACCGAATCAATTGAAAAGTCCGAATCTTTTCTTCCGTGACATAACCATTATCAACAAGTTATTTATGGATTCCCTCCAACCTGGCAGCGAATAACCCAATTGATTCGTTTTCATTTAGTTTACATAAAAAGTAGGACTCCCACAATGTCGCCATCCTGGCCAGAGATGGGGGTTCAAAATTACCTTTCAGTGTATTCCAAGCTTCGCTTGGGTCTTCTCAGGGCCGGACTAATACTCCGTCAGTCCGTGCCCCGGCACGGAGTAAAGATTTTTGAGGGGCGCAAAATTGCCAAATCAAAATATGAAAAATATTTGCAACTTAGCTGCTGAAAAAAAAAAAAAAAACTAATTTCTCTGGAAAAAATACTGGCACCATCTACAAATGAAGAGGGCGCATCGCGATATCCCTTTATCTATTCTATAACCGTAGTCTGCACAAGTTTGAAGTAAAAGGTATTAGTTCTTTTATACTAATTACAGAGATTTTAAAATCATTTTGTCATAAGTAGGATCAACACCAGCAGGGGCGC
Organism: Uloborus diversus; assembly: GCF_026930045.1. NCBI lineage: Eukaryota > Metazoa > Arthropoda > Arachnida > Araneae > Uloboridae > Uloborus > Uloborus diversus. The sequence continues at coordinate 74,297,580 of NC_072740.1, forward strand.
CTCGAACTTAAATTTTTAAGAGGAGAGAACTTTTCTGCCGAACGGAGCTCTAAACTTTGCAGAATGATAAATTATGGATATTCACACATGTGCTTACATCTTTAGTAAATAATTACATTTAGGCATTTTATTATTTCAACTAGTGGTACCCGCACGGCTTTGCCAGTAATAGAAAAATTAAAAGGTCTTTTGGTTCGCCTGTATATTTACAAATAATGTATGGTGAATTTTCTCGCCACTTGGCTTGCACCCATGTTACGGTTCCACGTTATAATTTAGTATCTCGCCAATTGGCTTGTGTCCATGTTACTGTTCCACGTTATGATAATTTCGAAATTTACTCGTCTATCTTATGATATTTTTGTTCTTAAAATTGGAATAGAAAAAGACCACATCGAATTTTCGAAAAATCGCTTTGAGGTGCACACTTCCATGCTACAAACTAACTTTGTGCCAAATTTCATGAAAATCGGCCGAATGGTCTAGGCGCTTTGCGCGTCACAGAGATCCAGACATCCAGACATTCTCCGGATATCCAGACAGAGAGACTTTCAGCTTTATTATTAGTAAAGATTATGTCTCCAAATTTTCAGAATCATCAGGCAAAATGTCCAGAATTATGAAATTTTTGGAAGATTACAGTTACTTCCCATCGGAAAACAAAATTTCGCAGTTTTTTTTTTGCAAACAGAAGCGAAAATTGAAAAATCCGACGTAAAAAGATTTTTTACAAGGTTTAAAAATTTTTATTATGACGGGGTTGCGAAAATTAAAGCCTCGCGAAAAAAATGCTCTTACAGTATTCAGTGCAATTTGGAAACTCATGGCACGCTTTAGACTAAAAAATGTATAAATTTATAAATAAACAAGATAGCGTCTGGGGTGCTGATGTTTTTCACTTTCTGTTTTTCTTACTTTCATTTTTTCTTACCATGAAAATCTCAAAGCTGAATGCTGAAAAATGTATATGCCGTTAAAATATGGTTCAAACAGATAAATCAAAGTAGAGAGAGATAGAGAGAAGTGAGATTTAAACGATTGATATGAAAAGTCGCATTAGAAGTGGTTAAATGGTTGAAGGGAAAAAACGAAGGTTAAAACAAGAACTCTGCAGGAGATTAATGAGACACGATATTTAAAATGAAACATAGTAGAAAAATGACCATAGTTATCACACAAGAGTCAAAAATAAAATAAAATAATAAATAAATAAAAACACCTCCGTCCAAATCAATAAAATATACTTCTGGGGCTGTAAGCTTTTGAATTCAAACATGTTAAAATGTAAGGTAAGGGTGAAAATTAAAAGTTTTAATATTTCCGGTTTTAGGACTGTATTCTGAAAGAGTTCCCAGGGTTAGGTGAAACCCTAGAACCCTAAAACCTGATCCCTATAACATCATCAAAGATTGTCTAAAGTTGTTTTCGAAACTTTAATTTTGAAAAATTTCCGAGGAAGTCTCCGCAAATCTTACCCCTTACCCTAACGTCATCAAAGATTGCTTACAATTTGCGTAATTATAATTTCAATTTTGAAAAGTTTTCGCGGAAGTTTTTACAACCTTCCCTTTCCACCTTTAAAGGTCGACTTTTGTTTAAACGATTTCAATTTCGAAAAATTCCGAGGGGAGAGGCACTAAATTCTCCTCATCCTAACATCCCGAAGATCGTCTAAAACTGCGATTTTGGAAATTAAAACTTCTGACAATTTACTAATGAAGATTTCTCCAATCCCATTCCTTCTCTTACAATTACGTATTTTGGACGAAAAATGTATGGGGGATGATCCCAGATCCCTTTCCGTTCCCTTACTTTAACAAGTGTTGCCTGCCGACCGAGTGGTGTAATGGTTAGGCGTTGGTATCTTACGCCTGAAGACAAAGGTTCAAACCTGGCTTTAATCGATGGATTTTCAAGATGAATAAAATAGACAGCTCCCGAGTCGTATGATTTTGCGGCATGTGAAAGATCCTTCGATTATTCGTTTGGCTTGAAGTACTCTCTGGAAAATTAAATTCCCAGCTCATCGCATTGTAAGAGCCTAGGTACCTCCATCTCATACGGATGCTACATCGGGAGATCGCACTAGGTCTAAAAAGTCAAAGCCTCTAACACAGTCTCATTAGAAATAAATAAAAAAAGACAAAGATTGCTAACAACTGCATTTTTTTTTGGAAAATTTTCTTCTCTAGACGCTTTGACAACCTCTTCTTCCCTTCTGTTTTTCAAATTTTGTGTACAGAATTAAAATTTTGAATCGTTTAAAATTTTGTTTTGAGCCTCAAGCTCGAAAAATTCCAAACTAAGGTCCCCTTAACATTCCTTCTCTTCCATCATCAAATCATCAAAGATTGTCTAAAATAGCGTTTTCAGAGCTACTATTCAGAAAACTTTCCAGGGTGTAACCCCTAGACCCCCTATTTAGGCGCAAAATTTACCCATGACGCAATGTTCACATTGCTTTTTTTTTTGAGCAATCACGAATTGCTTATTGTTTTCACTTGACCGTTGAACGACGTCCCGTCCCTTGATTTTATTTTTCTATTATAATGCAGGCGTCCACGTGCCTCGGAATCGAATTATTTAGAAACTACCGTCGATTGTACACAATCTTTTTTTCGCGAAAAAAGTATTCAGCACACAACATTCAGCACATAACAACCTGCCCCTGGCATTCATTTGAATTTTAAAGTCTTAAATTCTAATTTTTGTTGCGATAAGAGCCATTAGTAGAACCCAAGGAGTAGAGTCCTATCGCAATTCGTGATTGCAGAAAAACATAATCTGATTTCAAAATCTCAAAATTCAAACTGTTTTATTTATTTATTTGCACATAGAAAAAGGATTAGTAATATGCATGTAACACATAAGCATAATTCTACTAATTCTAGATTCCACATAGATAACACAAGTCCCCTGATTTGTGAGCTCTTAGCGCTTCGCGCCCCCACGCCACAGGCCCGGATTTCTATTCCCGGGTGGAGCATGGTTGAACTCAGCCGTTCATCCCTTCAGTGGGTCGATAAAATGAGTACCAAGTGCACTTGGGAACCAAACACTGGGGGTTCCGCGTTAGGCTGACCACCTAACCGGGTCGTATGCCTTGCAACCCAGTGCCCCTGGTCAGGAAAACTGAGTTGGGCACAGTAGGCCTCGGCCCTCATGGACTGTCGTGCCGCAGGGTTTGGCTTTTTTACTCCCACTTAAGCCACAGACGTTAGATCTACTCTCTCTCTCAGATCGCTGTCTTATGAATGAAGAATTTGAAATCACCAGAATCAAATCTGTCAACCGATTTGAAAATTGTTATTTACAATTTACATTAATTGCCAAGTTACTTTGACACATTTTATGTGTTTGCCAAAAAATGTAAAAAAGATCATGTGTTTTTTTCATTTGTTGGGGGGGGGGGGGCTCTTTATACATGCAGTTCAAAAGGGGCGCAATTTTTCCCTTTTGCACGGAGTGGTTCAAAAGCTAAATCCGGCCCTGGTCTTCTATATCATCTATCAGTCTTTTTACGTCACCTTCTAAATTTAAATAAATTATTGCCAAAGCTTGACCACATTTCTTCCTTTCAAGTGCAGGAATGTTTTCCCCCTCTAATTTCTTTTGGGTTACTTCCCATAAGTCTCTTTCAATAAGGACCATCTTAATATCTCTGGACCAGGTGGCCCAATTATGGGATCCCAACTTTTCTATATTTCTATAATCTTTATCCATTATCAAAAAATATTTTATTTCCCACGGGCAGACCAAACCACGCACTCTGCTACCACTTGTTGGGTAATGTGTCTTTACCTTAAGTTCATAGAACTAAATAAAAGGTTTGCAGAACCCCAACATCAAAAAGCCGTGCAGTCTGCCAATAAGAAATAAAACATACTCAAAGTAATTTTAAATAAATAACATTTATTAAAATATCACAGTATACAACAAGAAAAATTTGTTAAATACCAAAATTAATTTAGATTGTAAAACCCCCCAATTATCACAGAAATTTCAAAGTGAAATTGTTAAATAAACACGTTTAGAAAAAACGCGAAACATTTTAGAAAAATTGTACAATGTCACCTTCCTGCGCTAAATGCGCATGTTTACATTGCTGAAGAATTCTTGACAAAGCGTAATCGAATTTGTAGATTCATCAAACTGTTCCATCATTCACAGGCCGATAGGCTTGCTTAGTTCTAGAAGAACCTTTTCATATACCGGAACACCAACTTGTGCACACACTGGAATCTCACCGGAACCTTCTGGAACTATAGTTGGAACATCTAGGAAATCCAATCATGAAGGTCACTCTGAAGGACATCGATGATTTCAAACTGATGACAGTTCCATACCACCATAAGAGCACCGGTAAGTCAATCCAGGTATAGGCCAAGTTTAAGTATTAGGCCAGGGGCGGACTGGCCACGTGTGAAATGTGGAAAATTCCACATGGGCCGTCCTTAACTGGGGCCGTTTTCTGTGCATTCAATGTGTACGTGTACGTACCATTTTCCTCAATTTTATTTTTAAAAAAAAGTTCTTCGCTAGGCCGGCCGTTCTTGTGTCGAGGGCTGCATCAGCCAGAACAGCTCTTTTTTTTGTTTGGGGGGGGGGGAGGAGGGAGAGGAGGACAGCCGCTCCTTTTTCAACGGTCACTCTCAGGACGTTAGTCTGTTCTTGCCTATAACTATTACCGTATCTTGTTACGTAGGGAAAACGAAACAATGTCTTTGTTGGGTGGTCTTCGTCCGAAGCGAAGCCTTCAGGGTCCATGAGTGTCTCTCGTATCTGTTCAGGATTGATGTTTCCTGGAATTCTGGTAAGGAGTTTTATTGGGGGTGGGGATCTTTTTTTGTGGCCATCAGAGAGGATCTGAGATTGTCTGGGAAAATATTACATTAAACCTTTTTCTAATGAAATAAGAGAAAGGCGCCATCCTAAGAATAGAATGTATAGGAGCAAAACGTCTGCTAAAAAGCTTTTTTTTTTTTCATTTTCATCCTTCGTTTTTTTGTTATTTTTCCCAGCACTTTGCAATAGATAGATCATGACTTTCTCAACCAATTAGATAATTTTGAGATCTCCTCAATTTCGTCTCCGAGGAAAAAAACGACTCATTTGTTATACACCGTGTTGACTACTCAATGGGATTGCATGTGTTTTAAATCCAACGGTGACAATAATCTTTTTTAGGTAAGTTTAGTATTTTTAATCATCATGTGTTTTTTATTTATTTATTTATTTATTTATTTTTTGTCATCAGCACTTTAAATAATAAGAACTTGAACTATCGGTTATAATTATAACAAATTGACGGTGTTACACAAAAATGAGTCAACCCACCAAGCAGTACTTTTGAGTAAATTGAGTTCTAAGCTGAACTTCATAGATGACATATTAATTCAGAATTTTGCTTAAATTGTCTTTGTATCCCCGTAGTCTATCAGTTTATCTGCCAACATATGTGAATAACTCATTATTTTTTTGAAAATTTTTGTTGGATAACTCATTTTTGTATATCACCGTCCACTTCATCTATTTTCGTTAAACAAAGATAAAATTCACAAAAGTACAAACAGTATAAATATTTAAAACAGTGATTTCCAACATTTTTTTATCCGTCGCCCCCTTACCTTTTTTCTTGAAAAAAGCAAATTTTAGATTAACGTAAAATCGATATTAGTATTTTTTGCATACAGTGAAACCTGTGTAAGTTGACCACTCGTGGTGCAGTATTTTGGTGGTCAACTTAGACCGGTGGTCAACTTATAAAGGGCAGTAATGATTTTTTGAAATATTTTTTTGTCATTTCTCGCACCGTGTATTCATTTTTCGAGGAATTCACCCTTATTACTCTTTCTGTTCAACTCACTTTCATTGTTTAACATTATTGAAAGTGAAACCATAATTAAAAATACTATTCAAATAGTTTTGTTATTTTTTACTTGTTTTAAACTATATTAGACACCGTAGTTTTAGAAATTCCATATGTGCCAGCTAATTTTCTTTGGCTTTCTCCTTTTTCAATTGATTTTAATATTTCATAATTTTTATTAATTTCAAGTTCAACTAACTTTCTTTTTGAAGCCTTTTTATGTAACACTTATAGCACAAAGAGCAACAAGCTCGACTCTCTCAGTTCATAAAGGCAAAATTAAAATGTCCTATATCTTAATCCCTTGCACCCGAAATAAGCCAGACGGGCTCTTTAGCAAGCTCATATCTGCGTACCCGCAGTGCGGGGGGCTCACTTCCTCAAGGGGGATAACGGCCCTAGAAATTCAAGAAAAAAAGAAAGAAAAACTAGCATTAAGACTTATTAACTTTACAAATAAACACTGCTGGCCACTAGGGAGATGCCCTACCCATTTTGTTGCAGAGGGCCCAAAATGTACAGCCTCGGGCCTTAGCACAATTCCGGTATTGCCACAACCTATTGCAACTGAAAGAAAACACTTTGTACTTTTCTACTGACACCTATTTTTATTGAACAAAGTACAAAAAACTATCTCAAATAGAACAACAAAAGAAAAATAAGGTTGGAGAATAAAGAGCAGCATAAGCATTATGCTGCTGTTTAGTTAGTAAAATGCTAGTCCGTCATCGAAGCATTAAAAACATTCTTAGAAAGCTATCAAATAATAATAATAATACAATAATAATAAATTAATAAATAATAAAATAAAATAATTTACTGAAGAAAGTTTAAAACAATAAACCAAGTGGTAAGCTTACAAAGGGTTTTTTTACAATACTCCAAACCAAATTTGGCGTACATTAGTGGTCAAGATAGACAGGTGGTCAAGTTAGAGGTTTTCCTTTATTTTATAAGATAGGACTAATTCCGTTCCTGACAAAATAGGTCAACATAGACAGGTGGTCAACTTACAATGGTGGTCAACTTTACAGATTTTACTGTACGTAATTTTAATTTAAAGCCTAAATACTGTACCAATTTGATCCACTTATTGTTACACAAATTTTTTATGTTTTTTTTCAAGAGCAATTAATTTTTGAAGGGAGATAATAAACTAAGATTATTAATGTACTTTTCAAAGACAGCAGAACATTTTTCTTTTTTTTTTCCTTTTTTTTTGCATAAAATTTAGGATTTGGAAGAATAAAAAACTTTGGCATTTTAAACTTGAAGAAAAAAAAAAAAAGAAGAGAGAGAATGGTTTGTTCCGGTGTCCAGAACCTGCCCTGAATACAATTCGTATGCTTGCCCAAGATATGAGGATGTGCATGGCCCTCCTGAATTTAATTCATTTCTTTCTTAAACTCGTGATTTTTTGTCTAAACTCTGGACCATCGATTTTGCATACGTTTTCACTTTCAATATCTGCTGTTTTGTTTCAATTTTTAAATTCTTATGCAGGGGCGGACTGGCCACGTGTGAGATGTGGAAAATTCCACATGGGCCGCCCTTAAATCGGGCCGTTTTCTATGCATTCAATGTGTACGTGCCGTTTTCCTCAATTTTATTTAAAAAAAAAAGTTTTTAGCTAGGCCGGCCGTTCTTGTGTCGAGGGCTGCAGCCAGAACTGCTCTTTTTTGGGTGGGGGGGGGGGCGGAGGGAGAGGAGGACGGCCTTTTCCAATGGTCACTCTCAGGACGTTACTCTGTTCTTGCCTAACTATTACCGTATCTTGTTACGTAGGGAAAACGAAACAATGTCTTTGTTGGGTGGTCTTCGTCCGAAGCGAAGCCTTCAGGGTCCATAGGTGTCTCTCGTATCTGTTCGCGATTGATGTTTCCTGGAATTCTGGTAAGGAGTTTTATTGGGGGTGGGGATCTTTTTTTGTGGCCATCTGAGACGATCTGAGACTGTCTGGGAAAAGATTACATTGAACCTTTTTCAAATGAAATAAGAGAAAGGCGCCATCCTAAGAATAGAATGAATAAGAGCAAAACGTCTGCTAAAAAGTTTTTTTTTTTTTTTCCCCTTTTCATCCTTCGTTTTTTTTTTTTTTTTTTCCTTCTGTTTCCCAGCACTTTGCAATAGATAGATCCACGACTTTCTCAACCAATTAGATAATTTTGAGAACTCCACAATTTTGTCTCCGAGGAAAAAAACGAGTCATTTGTTATACACCGTGTTGACTGCTCAATGGGATTGCATGTGTTTTAAATTCAAGGGTGACAAGAATTTTTTTTAGGTAAGTTTAATATTTTTAATCATCATGTGTTTTTTAATTTTTTTTTGTCATCAGCACTTTAAATAATAAGAACTTGAACTGTCAGTTATAATTATAACAAATTGACGATGTTACACAAAAATGGGTCAACCCACCAAGCAGTACTTTTGAGTAAATTGAGTTCTAAACTGAACTTCATAGATAGATGGCATATTAATAGAAATCGTCTTTGTATCCCCGTAGTGTATCAGTTTATCTGCCAACCTATGTGAATAACTCATTATTTTTTTGAAAATTTTTGTTGGATAACTCATTTTTGTATAACACCGTCCAATTCATCTATTTTCGTTTAGCAAAGATAAAATTTATAAAAGTACAAACAGTATAAATATTTAAAACAGTGATTTCCAACATTTTTTTATCCGTCGCCCCCTCACCTTTTTCCTTGAAAAAAGCAAATTTTAGAGGAACGTAAAATCGATATTAGGTATTTTTTGCATACAGTGAAACCTGTGTAACAGTGGCGTACCAAGACAGATGGAGGCCTGGGGCGCTACTCGAAATGGGGGCCTACCTGGTATTAAAACTGAAGTTTCTCAAACTATGTGTACGTACCATATATTACAATAATTATTTTAAGTGGTACATTTTTACATATTTCAGTAGTGTTGGTTTGATTTCGGACACTGTTGTAAATACCACAGCAAAACACATGGTTTTAAGTAAAATTAAGTAAATACTATATTTTTAATAAAATTGTGCTTTGTCAGAAAATATCAAAAACAGAAAAAAGTCCTAAAATTATATTGTATCTTAAAAATTTATTTCATCTGAACATCCAAGTACAGTGAACAGAAACGTTTAGGCATTCCAGATTCAATTAATTTTAGGATAAAAATTTTCTTTTACAGAAAAAAAACCCTTTACTATTCCTTTGAGTAAGACACACCAGTTAACTATTTACCTGATAACATCACCTAATCTCAGAGAAAAATATTTTTAAAACATGCTTACCTAAATAAGGATGAAATTCACACGTTCACAGTCTAAATAAAATTTTTCTGCTAGGTCTCACTCACAAAAAAAAAAAAAAAAAAAAAAAACGCTCTTTATGTTCTTCAGATAAAAAATCTGGTGTGACCCTATACTTGCCTGGCGCGTTTGATTGAAGTGGAGAAAACGCTCCGCGCGGCTTCGCTGGTAGAATTAAAAATATTTAATGTTCGACAGAAATTAAGACAAAAAAATTTTGCGTATGCGTGGGTTTAACTAACTAATCCGATTTCTAAAGCGAAGAGCGTAATTTCCCCCGATTAGTAGTGTATGAATTAAGACTAGACCATCGTAGTCTTAATACACAAAACAAAACATAAAACAGATATTTTAGCTGTATACTGTAATGATTAAAAATTATAAACGTGCATCTGTTATGCATTAGTTTTTTTTTAATAAATTGTTTGAAAAAAAAATGCATAAAACTTTGCTGAAAGCACTTAACAAAATAAAAGCAAATGATTTTTATAGGTTTAGTTAATTTAAAAATAAATTTGGGGCCCCCATTAAATTCGTGGCCCAAGCGCTCATGTGCCTTTGTACACTACGACGGGTCACTGAAAAAATGTCATATTTAACAAAATTTATGATATATACTCGCATATATAGGTAACTGATTAATATTTCTAATCATGATGTATATGACAGATCTACTAGAAAAAATAAGATACAATTTTGGGGCTTATGTCAAAGCGGGGCCTGTGGGACATAATTTGCCCTCTCTTTGTTTAGGCAAGAGTCACTGAGAAAATATTCATTCCACATAAAAAGTCAACTTTTTATTTATCTAAACCATGACATAAGGCACGTCTGGCGAAAAAGAAAACGAATTAAAATTTTGGGGCCTATGTCAAAGCGGGGCCTGGGTATCATAAACCCTCCATTGATCCCGAAGAGGTATTGATTGTATCCCTGAACAAATATTTGGTCTTTAAAAAAATTATGATTTATTAAGCCAACTTGTTTAAGCATTCAAACCAAGATATGCGACAATATTGGTGAAAACCAAAAATTGAAATTTGGGGCCTATGTCAAAGCGGGGCCTGGGGCGGACCGCCCCCTCCGCCCCTCCTTCGGTACGCCACTGCTGTGTAAGTTGACCACTCGCGGTGCAGTACTTTGGTGGTCAACTTATAAAGGGCAGTAATGATTTTTTGAAATATTTTTTGTCATTTCTCGCACCGTGTATTCATTTTTCGAGGAATTCACCCTTATTACTCTTTCTGTTCAACTAACTTTCATTGTTTAACATTATTGAAAGTGAAACCATAATTAAAAATACTATTCAAATAGTTTTATTATTTTTTCCTTGTTTTAAACTATATTAGACGCCGTAGTTTTAGAAATTCCATATGTGCCAGCTAATTTTCTCTGACTTTCTCCTTTTTGAATTCATTTTAATATTTCATACTTTTTATTAATTTCAAGTTCACAAAACTTTCTTTTTGAAGCCTTTTTATGTAACACTTACAGCCCAAAGAGCAACAAGCTCGACTCTCTCAGTTCATAAAGGCAAAATTAAAATCTCCTATATCTTAATCCCTTACACTCGAAATAAGCCAGAAGGGCTCTTTAGCAAGCCCATATCTGCGTACCCGCAGTGCGGGGGGGGGGGGGGGAGGGGCTCACTTCCTCAAGGGGGCTGACGGCCCTAGAAATTGAAGGAAAAAAACTAACATTGAGACTTATTAACTTTACAAATAGACACTGGGCCACTAGGGAGATGCCCTACCCAATTTGTTGCAGAGGGCCCAAAATGTACAGATACGGGTCTTAGCGCAATTCCAGAATTGCTACAACCTATTGCAACTGAAAGAAAACACTTTGTACTTTTCTACTGACACCTATTTTTATTGAACAAAGTACAAAAAACTATCTCAAATAGAACAACAAATGAAAAACAAGTTTGGAGAATAAAGAGCAGCATAAGCTTTATGCTGCTGTTTAGTTAGTAAATTGCTAGTCCGTCATCAAAGCATTAAAAACATTCTTAGAAAGCTATCAAATAATAATACAATAGTAATAAATTAATAAATAATAAAATAAAATAATTTACTGAAGAAAGTTAAAAAAAAAAAACAAGTGATAAACTTACAAAGGTTTTTTTTTACAATGCTCCAAACCAAATTTGGCGTACATTAGTGGTCAAGATAGACAGGTGGTCAAGTTACAGAAGTTTTCCTTCATTATATAAGATAGGACTAATTCCGTTCCTGACAAAAGAGGTCAACATAGACAGGTGGTCAACTTACAAGGGTGGTCAACTCTACAGGTTTTACTGTACTTTATTTTAATTTAAAGCCTAAATACTGTACCAATTTTATCCAATTATTGTTACACACATTTTTTACGTTTTTTTTTTTCAAGAGTAATTAATTTTTGAAGGGAGATAATAAACTAAGATTATTAATGTACTTCTCAAAGACAGCAGAATACTTTTCTCCCCCCCCCCTTTTTGGTATGAAATTTAGGATTTGGAAGAATAAAAAACTTGTGCAGTTTAAACTTGAAGGGAAAAAAAAAAAAAAGAAGAGAGAGAAGGGTTTGTTCCGGTATCCAGAACCTGCCCTGAGTACAATTCGTATGCTTGTCCAAGATATGAGGATGTGCATGGCCCTCCTGAACTTAATTCATTTCTTTTTTACACTCATGATTTTTTGTCTAACCCTTTCTCAAGAAAATTTAGAAGCTCTCATGTTGATGTCTGTAGAGAAGGATATTTTAAATCAAATAGATTCAGAGGATACCATTGATGCTGTTGCTCAACAAAGTAGACTTTTTTGTAAGAAAGATTAATGTTGTAGAAATGTGTTTTTTTCTCCCGATTTCTTTTATTTTTATCTTTAGTACCAAGTAGTCTTTAACGGATATTCATAATCTATTACTTTTAAGGAAAAAAATATAAGTTACATGCTTTGAAAGAAATGTTTTGATAAAATTAAAAAGGAATGTTGAAAAATTTAAGTAATTATTATGTCTTAAATACTGTAAAATTTTGTTTCCCTATCTTTTAAAGGGATACACTAAGTTATAGAAGACAAAAAATAGGTTCTTTAACCATATTTTAAGTATTTAATAATATTTCATCAAATAATCTTTATTTTTGAAGTTTTTTTTTCCTGTTAACTGATTTGTAATGCTTGTTTATAGATTTTTCTTTCTTAGCTAGATTGATAAGTGTGATTGCTTTAAGTGTTTTTGACCATTTTAATCATAAATAATGTATCTATTTTTACTTATATTTTTAATGTTACAATCTTAAAAGCAAATCTAAAATTTCCGAATCTGAAATGCAGTATTCCCAGAAACTTTGTTTTTAATTTATTATTAGCACTACCATATTGCAACTAGTACGAAAAGTACATTTTTAAAAATCTTATCATCATATACTTTTCAATTTTAATGTTATTATTCAGTGTCAAATTGATAAATGCAATGTTTAAATTCGTTAAATAGCATACTTTCAAATTTCGGATAAAATTTTTCCGGATAAAATGATAAGATTTAGCACTAATTTGAAATTTACAAAGTTATTATTAGATTTTTCAGTTTGACGAAATTAGGCCTTGTATGAAAACATTTTCACTGATTCTTGAAGAGTAATATTAATTTTGTCATTTTTAGTTTATTACTCTTGAGTAACTTTTTTTCAAATATTATTTCGTTTTCATTAATTTCGCTTAATTTATGTCATTAAAAAGGTTTAAGTCGGACCATTTCTGTGTTGTGCTTTCTTTCGTTACTCGATTATTATTTATTTTCAGCAAGCATGTAAACTCGTACAATAGAAGTATAAATAGTTATATTTTTTGTTTAAGTGGTTGAGTTTCACTTTGTTGAACATCTTCGTAGGTTAAACTCTAGTTGAACATATTTACTTACGAAAAAGAATACGCACATCTTATTGCTTTTCCCAATATATTTCTTCGTTTTCACTTTAAATCTTGGAAGCTGATAAATAAATTGTTCTTACTTGAAAACGTTGTCTCAGTGGAATATTAGTATTAAAGGCAAGTTAATTTGTAGTATAGGCCACACATATACCATAAAGCACAAGCGCTGCCAGAACTTGCTTTCTGTGGAGAGGGGAGGGGAGTTTGGTCATAACCATCTTTACATGCATATAAACTACCGTATTAAAATTATTGGCAATATAAATCTACCTTAAAACCAAGGGCCTTGGGAGGAGACCGCAATCCCCCACCCCAAGTGTATATCCCATGATTTTCACTTTAGTTCTTAGAACCTGACAAATAAATTTCACTCACTAGATAACATTTTGAGAGATACCTTTGAAAATTAGTTTTCTCACTGAGACAAATAGCGACTTTTTCGGGCGAAATTCTTTTTTTTTTTTTTTTTTTGTAGATTAATTCGGGCTTATCCGATATTTCCGATCAGTTCTCACTGTCTCATGATCTGTGATGTATTCATTCTGAACGGATATATTACGTTTGGTTTACATGAAAATTTTCATTAGTTTGAATACGTACAATACAATTTTAAGAAAAGACTTTAAAAAAAAAAGAGTTTTTCTGAAGGGTAAATAGTACCGCTCATGGCCATATGAGGTAGTGAGAAGCAAGGGATGCAAGAGGAAAATTTGAAAATTTGGAGATAACCAGTACAAATGGTAGGTGGACCCCTCCTCTGTCTTGGGGCAAGAGATAGTACCAGCAGCCCTGGTAGGTGTTGCTGTACAGCATGATTTAGAAAAAAATCAATGAAAGCCTACCTAGGATGTAATCTTTATACGAATTTTACTCAAAACTTGAAAATGTCTGCTTACACCCCTTTGCTTCTCACTGCCTCAAATGTATTACGTTTTGTTTTAAATTAGATTTTTATTCACTTTTACATAAACGAAATACTCTTAAATGCGGATTTTCAAAGAAGCCACACAGTTTTCACAGTAGTTTTTTATTACGTAGAGCAATTTAAGCTTGCAAATATTTTTGAGAAAGTTAGATCCTTGAAATATCATCTGTATATTATGGGCGTTTGCTGTATACTTAGTTTAAATCAATCTGCCTACTAGTTTGCTTGAAATGAAAAGTTAAATAAGGATTTCTGAAAAAAAAAAAAAAAAAAAAAATCTAGGTATTTCAGCGGGGGGAGAGGGGGGAGAGAGGTGAGGGCTGCTGGGGGGGAGGAACCTTTTTTTTTTTTTTTGAAAAAACACACTAAAAACTTTTTAGGTTTGGAAAACTACAGCCAAACGTTATTGGATGGGGCCGGCATGAATTTTTTTTTCCACATTAAAAGTTTAGGGCCAGTCCGCCCCTGTTCTTATGATTTATGTTTATTATTATTAATAAACACAAATTATTAGAATTTAAAAATTGAAAAAATATAATGATTTATGTTTATTACTTATGTTTATTATTATTATTATTATCATTTAAATTTTTGTTTTGAATGTTCATTGCCCCCTGAAGGAACCAAATCAACCTTTTGGGGATAATCGCTTCAGGTTGGAAACCACTGATTTAAAATATACTGGATATTTCACTTGAGTAGAAATAAAAAGCAAAATATCCTTTTCATAACGTTCTCTTGAGGACTTTTGTTAATTTCAAAATGAATATCAACTTAAAATTTCAGTTGACAATCAGCAATTATGCTATAGAATTTGTAATTCATATTGAAAGTTATCCATAAGCTTTTATGTGATTTGTTTTGATTTAAAAAAAAAAAATGTCTCACATTTTTAGATACATCTATTTAATTCCTGAATTGTTTTTACATTTAGCTTTAAATTTTATGACGTAGTAACATTCCTGAAGTAAATTTCAGTTTTGCTGTTAAATAAACAAATTAGTTAAAGAAAAAAAAAAAAAACAGAGAGAGAGAGAGAAAGTGAGAAAGGGTTTACGCTACAGTAACCAATCGTAATTTCCTATATTAAGTTGGTGTTTTATGTTTCATATAAACAATCTTAATGAATTCTTAAAACAGATTAATAAAGTGTAAGGTTAAACTCTAGTTGAACATATTTACTTGCGAAAAAGAATACGCACATCTTATTGCTTTTCCCAATACATTTCTCCGTTTTCAATTTTAATCTTGGAAGCTGATAAATAAATTGTTCTTACTTGAAACCGTTGAGAGTCAGTGGAATATTATTATTAAAGGCAAGTTAATATGTAGCATAGGCCACACATATACTATAAAGTACAAGCGCGGCCAGAACTTGCCTTCTGTGGGGAGAGGAGGGGAGTTTGGTCATAACCATCTTTATATGCATATAAACTACCGTATTAAAATTATTGGCAATCTAAATCTACGTTAAAACCAAGGGCCCGGGGAGGAGACCGCAATCCCACCACCCCAAGTGTATATCCCATGATTTTCACTTTAGTTCTAGAACCTGACAAATAAATTTCATTTACTAGATAACATTTTGAGAGATACCTTTGAAAATCAGTTTTCTCACTGAGACAAATGGCGACTTTTCCGAGCGAAACTCTTTTTTTTTTCCGTAGAGTAATTCGGGCTTATCCGATATTTCCGATCAGTTCTCACTGTCTCATGATCTGGGATGTATTCATTCGGAACTGATATATTACGTTTGGTTTACATGAAATTTTTTATTAGTCTGAATACGTACAATACAATTTTAAGAAAAGACTTTTAAAAAAAAAGAGTTTTTTCTAAAGGGTAAATAGTACCGCTCATGGCCATATGAGGTAGTGAGAAGCGAATGCCGGACATAACGGATGTTTTGTCCCTCGGACGTTTTGGACCTGGACGTTATATCCATGGACGTTTTGGATCTGGACGTTATGTCCGGTTCCCAGTGAGAAGCAAAGGGATGCAAGAGGCAAAATTAAAAATTTGGAGATAACCAGTACAAATGGTAGGTGGACCCCTTCTCTGTCTTGGGGCAAGAGATAGTACTATTAGCAGCCCTGGTAGGAGGTGCCGCTGTATAGCATGATTTAGAAAAAAAATTCAATGAAAGCCTACCTAGGATGTGATCTTTATACGAGTTTTACTCAAAACTTGAAAATGTCTACTTACACCCCTTTACTTCTCACTGCCTCAAATGTATTACGTTTTGTTTTAAATAAGATTTTTATTCACTTTTACATAAACGAAATACTCTTAAATGCGGATTTTCAAAAAAGCCACACAGTTTTCATAGTGTTTTTTTTTTTTTTTTTTTTAATTATTATTATTATTATTATAGCGTAGAGCAATTTAAGCTTGCAAATATTTTTTAGAAAGTTTGATCCTTGAAAGATCATCTGTATATTATGGACGTTTGCTGTACGCTTGGTTTAAATCAATCTGCTCACTAGTTTGCTTGAAATAAAAAGTTAAATTAGGATTTCTGAAAAAAAAAAAAAAAAAATCTTGGTATTTCAGCGGGGGGGGGGGGAGAGGTGAGGGGGTGCTGGAGGATTTTTTTTTTTTAAAAACACACTAGAAACTTTTTAGATTTGAAAAACTACATCCAAATTTTTTTGGATGGGGCCGGCATGAATTTTTTTCCACATTAAAAGTTCAGGGCCAGTCCGCCCCTGTATTAGGCCTAGTTGCAATAAGCTACATCTTTTGATAATCTCCCGCGAACACCTTCAGCAATGGTGACATTTTCCCTCCACAAAAAGGAGTAATTCAAATATTTTAAACAGCAATTAACACTGAGTAAAACTTATCTCAAGCCCTGCTTGAATTCAAAAACGTTGCATCAACAAACGACTCGAGCACGCCGCAACTTCCATCAACAACCCAGGGGCGGATCTAGAGGGGGGCCATGGGGGCCATGGCCCCTCCCAAAGCCTTGTGATTGAAGGAATTTAAAAAAAAAGAAAAAAATATTATGAGAAGATAACAAAATTTAACACATGTGTTTTACTGAAAAAGAAGTATAGACCTTAATTGGGAGATAAATTATATCCCTATCCTCAAAACAAAACTTTTATTTTAAAAAATTTTCTCCATCGTTTACATCATTTATTGATTCCAACTACAGGCACGTGGACGATCTCTAAATGCTGCTGTTCTGAGAGTATACCTATTGTTCACAAGACCAAAGAGAGCCTAAATTTTCGTTTTTATGGCTTTAATTTTGAAACTAGGGGTAGAACCTCCTTTTCCCGTATGTAGCAAAAAATTGCATTTTAAGTCTTTTATTTTGAAAAAGTGTCAACGGAAAGTAGCTTATCCAGCCCTTATCATTTAACTTGCTTAAAAGCAACTTCAATGAAATTTTTGGGGACTTCAATTACAAATGATTTTTGATATGACCCCTCCCTCCCTAGTTTATACCGTGATGGTAGCTTTAAAAGGAGGTGTTTGGAGGAGCTCACGAATCTTCCATCCCTTTCTAAAATATGTATAAATATAGTTAAAAATTGAATTTTTAGAGTTTCGAAGGCAAAATATTTTCAAGAAGGAAAGATTCTAAGCACCTTCACACTTCCTTTAATGTAAACAAACATTACATAAAGGTGCATTTTTAGGCTGAACAGCTGAAGAGCTAGAAGTGCACCCCTCCTCTTCTAACTTCTCAATGTATAATGGCAGAATATTTTGGTTTCTAAGCTTTATTTTCAAAAGGTATTTTGGGGCCAGCGCCCGAAACCTGACCTTTCTCCGTAGATCATCAGAAATAGACAAAATGCGTTTTTAGTTTCCTAATTTTCAAAAATTACTCGTAAATTTAAATTTTGAAACATTTTCGACGGAGATTCCTAAATCCACCCACTCACCTAATGTCTCGATACCCCGAAAATTGAGTTTTTAAAACTTCATTTTAGTAAAATTTCTGGGGAGTTCGGAGTTTGTTCAAAAATTTCAGAAGGCCCCTCCCAAAACAATCGGCTGGATCCGCCACTGCAACAACCTAGCACGGTTGCCAAACCTTCAAAGACCAATCCCTGATAGGTCAACAAAAAATGGCAAGATGCCAATGGGGAGTAAACACAAACAATAAAGTGAGCACTGAAAATATTTCGATCAATCTATTTATACGTTCTATGACCGCGATACGTCATCCCATGACACACCCTACTTTGCATTGGAGATATACATCTCAACTATTCCTGATTAAGTGATTTAACAATCTTTCTATTCGTTTTTTCGGCTCAAAGTAGCCAAAAACATCTCAACCATCGGGTGTTACGTCATAGGATGATTCCGATGTTGCACGATCATGCCCGAATCAATTTCAGTTATCCGCCGCTGGGACACAGGACGCGGAGTTGCAAAAACATATCGGAGGTAAGTTTCAATAAAAATACTTTAACATTTGTAATTAAATTAAAAGCGCTCCAAGATACTGAATAAAGGCTTTTAAGCCCAACAACTTTATTAATTAGTAAGAAAATCTGAAAATTTTGAAAAAATAACAAATTCTAAGAAAATTGATAAAATGAATTTTTTTTTTGCTTTGCAAAATTAAGTACCACAATACCCCTGCATTATCACCGATGATCTGCAAAAAAAAAAATAATAAAATGAATGAGGTGCAGATTATAAACTGCTGCGTATTCGGCCATCTTTTTTTCCTCAACTTCAAAGTATTGAACCTTAACTTAAAAACCAGGATTCAATTCCTCACACTGCTTCTGCGTCCATAGGGTTGTTAATTTTACATAGCTTGAATTTTCTATATACGCATTTACGTAAAATAAACAACCCTGCAAGCAAAGAAGAAGCTGTCATTACTGCCTTAGCGCCCTTGCCTCTACTTGTTGTCTCTAGGTAATTAGCATACTATAATCATGATTTCAAGAAAAAATATTTATTTTTTTGAAAAGCTTAAAAATTACTTCTTCATGTTTTAAATTCAATTTCTAAAATTGAATGTTTCATCAAAATCAAGCCGCAGATTATACAAAGATCTTTTTTTTTCCTTCAGACTTTAAAAATTCGAATTTAATTCGAAACAAAGTTATATACATATATATTTTGAAATTAAATAAATTGTTTCTTTTTTTCTCATTTTAAAGTCGTTTGTTACAAACGTAATCTTGGATAAAAAAAATGAATAATGAACTCATTTGAAATTGAGTTATCTTGTCTACTTGAGGAAATATTTTAATTATTTTTTAATAGTTAGAAGGCTGTATTCATTCATTAAAATCTAAGATCATGATAAGCGAATAGTTCCATTAAATGAATGTCAAAAGGTTTTAATTTGTTATACATAAATATATCTCTTATTTATATAAGTATACTTACATTACTTCTTTACTTTCAGTATTACTTTTTATTTTTGCAGCAATTATATTCTGCTTGAAAATTTAGTTCAAAATAATTTCTATTTTTAAATTTTTTAGTTTTATCATGATTATATATATATATATATAGACAAATGTCTTTAAGGGTTATTTTTAATAATTTCTTAGAATTATTATGCAAAGTGGCTACTGGAAGAAAAGTATTTGTTTCAAATTTCTTATAATATTTCCGTGTAAATAATTTAATGTACTATTTTATAGTTTTTTTTTCCAGTGAAATTCATTTGATATAATTTTTAAAAATTGCTACTTAAATTATAAAAAAGTAGCATATTTTTAAAATATATTTTAAATTAACAGCTAAAAACATTTCAAATACGGCATTTTATATAAACACACAGTGATTTTCTAGTAGGGCAAAAAGACGAATCATTATCAATGTTAACGTATATCATGGAAATTTGGTGGACATAATCAGGGAATTTTTTTTTCACTGTTTCTGTCGCCACTCTGTAAACATCATCAAAGAAGAAAGAGGCCAGTGTCCTGGCAAAATAATCCTCAAGTGGCGTTTCCAGCTGAAAAATATCCACCTCTGTAACTTAGAAATGTAAATAGAAGCTGTCATAATTTTATTTCAATTTGATATAAAAAGTCATACATACACAAGATAGATAAAACGAGGAAGAAATTGATTTAAACAGAAAGGAATAACTTTAGTTTTCAATATTGTAGTTTAACTTAAGGCTCTTCTAAACCTCTCCGTAAAATCTTACTGGGAGAAATCGCAGAATCTGTGGCAACACAAGGGGTGTATCTGGGAGGGTCTAACTCGATTTTTTTTGCACTTCTAATTGGTCTGATTTCATGATGGACAGCGTCAATCATTGAGTTGTTGAAAGGACAGTCGTAAATCTTAGCTGTCCCCATCAGTACTCCTTTGCGGTCGGACGAGGGCAGAGAGCTAAAAGAAGGATTCTGTTCCAAAACATGTCCCCCTCCCCCCACCGGCCTGTTTCTCACCACGACAACAGATCGGCGTAGCGGAAAGAACTCACGAGTATGAGGGTGAAGAAAAAAGAATCCAATTCTCCTATTCCATTCCACCACCCTTCTCACTTTTACTTGAAAACTTTGGAACCGCGGGACAATTCTCCACATTTACTCTTCGAATCGAATTCTGTATTTGTTTTGCAATTCATGGGCGGCATAATCTTCATTTTTTTTTTAAATTTGTTTTATATTTATTCGTTCAGTTCATTCATTTATGTATTTTTTAATATATAATAGAGGGGGAGGGGGCGAGCGGAACACTGATGATCTTTATAACTTTATCAATAAAAGATTGCTTTGTTTTTTACAGAAATTTCTGAAACTATTTTTGAAAAGAAAAGCAAAACAATCATAGAAAAATGTCGAAGAACTTCTGCGGATGTCGGTGTGAGCATGAAATAAAAACATTTGGTAGTTGTGTAGTTAGGTTTGCTGATTGCTAGTTTGATGAATGTTGCAATTAATAAAAAAGCAAAAAGAGTAAATCTTTCGAAAACACTCACGCCCTGTACAAGGATTTTCTGTGCAGTTTTTAATTAGAAAATTATACTGTTGTTTTGTCTATGAATTTTCTGCGCATCAAAAGAGGAAAGAAAGAAACTGACGAATCTGCATGTTGGCACGATAGAAAACAGGAAGAGAAAAAAAAATGCTGTTGTCTTGTTAGTGATCAGAAGGATACCATATTACCAGTGGCGCACAGGAATTTTTTAAGGGGAGGGTCCAAGGTCGAAAGTCTCATTCCATTAATACGCCGTCAAACATATTGATTTGATTTTATCGATTCCCGAGAACAAAAACAGTAAAAAATAAGCTAATGAATAAATAATTAGCGTTAAGTAAATAAATAACCAGAAATTAAATAATTTACGCTTTTATTTTTCTCATAATTAAAAAATGAATTCAAGTTCAAAGGATCTCATTTTAATCTGTAGTCACAAAACTAAAAACATAGTTATTACTGTGTATTCATTTATAATCCCCATTCTTCTTCTCACAGGCTAAGTGCACAATATTTTAAAAAATCTCTTAACATGAGGGTTTTATTTTTTTCACTTATTAAAACAGAAGTTATTGTTACCTTTGTTTGAAATTATTTCACGCACAACATACATAGAATCGTAATCAGTCGGGGAAAAAAGCAAGACCTATGGGAGCTGGACCCTTGTGTGCGCCACTGATAAATACCTACTAAGGCTTTCATTATTTATACACGTGTACTAAATAATTAGAATGAAATGACACCTTTCAGTAATGCTAAAAGCAAATTGTTGCAGAGCTTAGTATTTTTGACAGTTGCATGCAGAATCAACACTTGATTTAAATCTGAGAAAAGCCATGTTACTACGTACAAAAGCCCTTTATCACGCTCTGAATGCAAATTGGGAATTTTACTGTTGTTTTTCTTGGATAAAAGCCTACTTCATCGTCGTCGATGTGCCTATTCATCAACATTTTAAGATAATTTCAATTCATTGAGCGTATTGTTAAAAGAATAAAAATTATATGTTCACAAATTTTACCAATGCATATAATAAAACGTAAATAATTGAACTCTAATGGTTTAAATACACTTCGAAAGAATGAATAAAGTGTAAGAAAGCGTACAGTGGTTTAAAATAGTCAGCACGTGGTATTTAGGAATTTCCGTATCATAAAAAATTGATCTCTTAATCTTGAGGCAAAGAATGTTTTTTTCTTTCAGTTTGACACTCTCTGTTATTTAAACATTTTGTTCACATAGTAAGAAATAAATAAAACTCCTTATAAAAATAGAGTGGCGTTAAACAATATGATTAGCACAGTATACTAATGAAAAACGTTATCTATCATGAAAGCGTCTCGAAAAATATTTACGTGTACCAACAACAACGCTATTGTAAAAAGATTGCCATCAATCATGAAACGAGAAAAAAATTCTTCCTAAAAAAAGGAAGGAACATGGTTTTGTTAGTATTTTCGAAAAAGATTTTCGTTTAGAGTTCAAAACTGTCAATCAAATATGATCCTGTTCCACCTTGAGTATTGGAGGAAAACAAAATAATATGAAAATTCCAAAAACATTCATCGGAAAAAAAAGATTGTGAGGTACTAAATTACTTGCTGATGGCTGTATCACCACACTCAACTTTCTTTGTTCGCAGTCTCATTTCTTTTTCACGCAGTTGCGAAGATAGACAAATTCGCTTTGCAAAAATCAACTTTATGTAACATCAAAAGAGTTCGGAAAATGCATTGTAAATTGTGAATAGAGTTCTTTGATTGTGAGCATGCGCAAATGATCAAGACGAAAGTAAAAGTAATGATAATTCTTGAAATATGTACAATCTTCAAAGGAGAAGCATTTTGATACGAGGTGCTGCATTCATCATGACCCCCTTTGTTGATTCTTAGAAAAAATACTTTCACCTGTGGCTCTATAAAGTCACAGGGGAGGAAAAAAAATGCATGAAATTGAATATATATATATATATATATATATATATATATATATATATATATATATATATATATATATATATATATATATATATATATATATATATAATTGGATTAATCAAATGTGATCCCTTTCCATCTTGAGTATAGGAAGAACACAAAATAATATGAAAATTCAAAAAAAAAAAACCAATTATCTGGGAAAAAGATAGATACTTGCTGATGTATTACCATAGTGAACTTTCTTGTTCGCAGTCTCCTTCCTTCCTTTTTTTTCACACAGTTATAATGACTGATAAATTGATATTGTAAAAAAAAAACTTTATCTAATATGAAACATTAAAGGAGTTCGAAAAAACCATTGTGAATTAAGATAGTAGATCCATGGCCGCGCCGTCCTTATGTGTGAGGTCGTGAGACTCACGACGACGCCAGAGTCAAAAAGGCGCCTTTCACTACCAATCAAAAATGTTCCAAATGGGGGGGATCCCTCCAACCAAAGAAGGAAAAAGAACTTTTCATTATATTCAGGACCCGCTCAGCCCTAGGTGATGCCCAGGCCCTGGCAAAATTTGGTGCCCCCTCTCACAGGAATATCTGCAATTTTTTTGTGTGGAAGTTTTCAAAAACGGAAAGAAATAAAGAAATTTACCCCCATTTTGGTGCTCCTAAAATTGTGGTGCCCAGGCCCTTGGACCTACCGGACCGTGAGTTCATCAGGCCCTGATTATATCTTATGGTGACGGTGAAATTACATTGCTCACTGAAGCAAGCAATCCTCTCGCTGCCTATCTAAAATGAAAAAATATTGCCTTGTTATGTGTCGAAACATGCTTTTCAAGAGTGCAATCTTTTACACTGAAATCACGTGATGCTAGTTAATGCATACATTATCATTTTTCTTCTTCATGTGGAGGCGTGAATGCTGTGCAATATGTCTTTTTGAGATTTTTAATTATTGCTCGCTTAAATTCGACTATTTCATGTTATCATATAAAAATTATTGTAAGTATATTTGCATATATTTTACTTGTGCGTAATATTGGTATATTGTAGACTATAATTTTGGCTAACTTTTTAGTTTTAAAAAGTAACGACTTGACCATAATTACTCGATTCCTCTTCCCCTCCTTTTTCTTTAACAATTTCTGTGTCAGAAAAAGAGCTTTGGACAATGTATTTGTTTTAGATATCATATTCAATGCCTTCCGTATTTTAGAATTGTTAATATTTAAAATATTTTCTTTTTCCTAAACGCATTAGCATATCAGAGGAGCTACTGAACTCGAAATAAGTTCGAGATATGAAGTGAAACTGTAATCACACACGTGCACTGTAATCCAGGGTCGGACTGGGTCCTCAAAAAGGCGCATACCCCAATTTTTCTGAAGGCGCATGCCAATGGTTATCGCGGAAAGGATATAGACGATCATTTTAGAAGAGCGATCAGTGGCGGATCCAGACGATCCTGTTGAGAGGGACGATTGCTTAATTCATTACGGTGGGGGGGGGGGGAGGGTGGACTAATGAAAATAAAAATTTTTTAAAAAGTTAAAAATTTGTAGCATGTTTTTTTCCCCCGAATAACGTGTAATGTGCTTCGCTCAAAGAGTTTGAATAAAAGTTATGTGTTTCGAGTATCACACACACAAGAATAAAAAAACTGAAAAAAGAGTTTCTAATTATCTAAATTAAATCTTTTAACTTTTGATTCGTTTGAAAACTCGTGAAGTTTTTTCAGTTGTTATTCAGGTCCTCAATTGTTTTTTTTTTCCTTATAAAAGAAAGGTTGCAGCAACAAAATGGCATCTCTTTTTACCAGTTTACGTACCGAACATAATGAAATACTAAAATTGCATTTGTAAATAAAATTTGAAGATAGTTTTGGATTTGTTTGTTGATTGAGTTTTGTTTAATATTCGCGCAAAGAAAGGAGTGTTTGCAGGCTTTCTTCCCAAAATTTTTGTTCGGAACGCATTTTTAGACTATTTGGAGGTTAACAAGTAAAAGGGAGGTTTCGGGGTCCCGTTCCGGAATTTTTTTTTAATTTAAGGGTATATTTTCGAAAACACAATTATTTGCTATCTTTATGTTCTTGAAGGAAAAGATGAGAGACATGAGTTCTCCCCAGTTGTTTTATGATAGCTTCAAAAACGCAATTTTAGTGTTGCTAAAAACCAGGGGGTTCGGGGGCTTACCCCCGGAAATTTTTTTGTAATTGAACTCCTAAAAACGCAATTGTAGACCATCTTTGATGACGTAGCAGAAGACAAGGGGTTCAGAACTTTTCAATAGAAACTTTTCGATGTTAGGAGTTCCAAAAACGCTGTTTTAGACAATCTTTGAATGATGTTGAAAGATGAGGAAAGAAAGACATGGGGGCTCCTCTCCAGAATTTTTTTGAAATTGAAGTCTCAAAAACGCGGTTGTAAGCCAATTTTTATGACGTAGGGGGAAGGAACGGGGTTTTTAACTTTCCATCGGAAATTGTTGGAAATTGGAGCTTTGAAATACGATGGTTAGCCATCTTTGGTAGCGTAAAGGGAAGGGATTGAGTTCGGAGTAAACCCTCAAATTTTCAATATTGAAACTTCAAAAACATAAGTTAGTGGGTCTTCATTGACGTTAGGAGAAGGACTCGAGATTGAGGGCTTTCCCCCGGAATGTTTTCGGAACTGAAGTTCTAAAAACGTAATTGAAAGCCCTCATTAACGACATTTTCGAAAAAGTTTTCGATTCCGGCGATTTTTTCGAAATTGAAGCTCCAAAAATTCAAAAGTTTTGACAATCTTAGATGGCATTGGAGAGAGGGGGTTGAGGAACTTTCCCCTGCAAAATTTTCGGAATTAAAGTCATAAAAATACAGTTGTAGACGATTTTTTGTGATGTGTTGGGGGGGGGGATGGAGAGAGAGAGAGAGTTTGGTGACCTTTTCCCGGAATTTTTTTAACACAATTTTAGACGATTTTTTTTTATTTGGGAGAGGAGAGATTTTGTGGACTTCCCATTGAAATTGTAAAAACTTGACTGTAGGCCATCTTTGTAAACTTTTAGGGGAAAACACGTTTTACTAGTTTTTTCAATCAAGTGCCAAAAACGGCAATTTAGAAAAAATAATGAATACGTACATTCCGAATTTCTGAAGTCGCCCAGTGGTTTGATTTCGCATCTTCTGAAAGAGATTTTTTTCTCTAGGCGACATTGATGTCAAGTGGTCATTATGTTATAAAATGCACTGCTATATATCTATACGAAATTCAACTTTTCCAGTATAAAATTCATTGAAACTAAATGTAGAAAAACTCACTGACAAACGCCTAGACAACTGCATTCAAACGGCAACCCCTACCAACTCTACCAACAATAATAAACTTCTTCATGTAATTCAAAAATGCAGTTTTAGACTAACTTCGATGATGTTAGAAGATGAAGAGAGAAGATCTAGTGGCTTTATCTCCAGAAATTGTTTTTAATTTCAATCTTAAAACGCTATTGCCGTCCATCTTTAATGACGTTAGGGAAAAAAATGCGATTCGAAACTTTCTTCCAGAACGTTTTCGAAATCGAAGTTCCAGAATAGGCAGTCTTTTTGATTGAAGATTCGAAGGTCTCTCTCTTTTCTTTTCTTTCTTTTTTTTTTTTTTTTTTGAAATAAGAGTCTTAAAAACGCTCTTGTTGGTCATCTTTGGAAAAATTACGGAAAGGGAGGGGAGATGGGATAGAAGGAATTCAAACTCAATTTTTCTAAATTGAAACTCAAAAGACGGAAAATTTTAGACGATAACATTAGGGAAACCGGGCTCAGAGGAAAATTTTCAAAATTTCAAAATGTGGGGAAGGTATGGGAGCTTTCGAATCAATTAGAAAACTTCGTTCTGAATTTGCAAGACAAGTTTTTTTTTTTTTTTTTTTTTTTTTCCAATAGGAAGGGCGCACCTGCCCTCGGGCAGGTTGGCAGGCGGGCCAGTCCGAGCCTGCTGTAATCCAAAATTAAATACACATTTTTACATTTTTTTCAAAATGAATTAAATGCCAAACGTATTTTTTTCTACGTCATATTGGTCTACAAAACGTCAATCCAGCTGTTAACTATATTTTCGCCGAATGCCACTGCATAAAGGCGCTCAAAACACATTTGCACAACGGCGCTGATCAGGCTTGGCGCGGGCTTGAGTAGAGCTCTTTGATCTTGGTTATGCGCAAATGATTAAGACAAAAGTTCAAGCAATGACAATTCTTGAAATATGTATATGAATGTTCGAACGAGAAGACTCACATTTTTTCCCATTATAAGATGCAGTAATTTACACAGATTCTTTAAACAAAATAACTTCTACATTCAAACGGTGTACTTCTATTAAAATAGCATTGAAAAATATATCACCTAAATAATTTCAAAAACTTATCGAAGAACTCGAATACAGAAAAAAAAAGTGTTTTCTTTTTAGAACGGATGTCGAGTCACATAGATACAAGACCAACACACAAAACGACAAAGAATGAATCAGCAGGGATCCAGTTTATTGCCTGCCGAGAGGCAGAGGGGAAAAGCGGAGAAGCAGCCAAAGACCCTGGGGGAAAAGAGAAAGTGGTCCCTCAAAGTGGGGTGTGGGGGGAAATGGGTGTGGTCTGGTGGAAGGCGTGTTTTTCGCAGTTTTTCAGAATTTTTCGAAAATAAGGCTTTACTCCGTGGAGAATATCAATCGAACAAATTGTCTCAGAAACAAACTCAAAATATGTTTTTAAAGAGAAATGTTCAATCTCTTGCGCTCCTTTTTCCGTTTTTCCATATCATTTTTCAAACGTGTGAAAATAGTCGTTTAAAGTTTTAATATGTTATTAAATTTTTTTTAAAATAACTACAGAAAAAATAATAAAGCGCATCTCTAGTTCTGTGTCATAGCCATCGTTTAAAACAAGCCGCATGAAAATATTCCACACTGTAACAAATTTCGGAAACGTTTCTGAATATATCGGAAACGTCTCCGAAATAGTAAGAATCCTTCATCCAATAGCGAACTCCTCATTATTCAGAAAGCTTTTTGTTATTTCAAGACATCTAGAAGCGGAAGTGAGGCGCAATGCTTCGAAACGTATTTTATCCTTCGGCTCCAGTGAGTCGAAAATAACGAGAGCTTAATTTTTTCCTTTTCTATGGTTGCTGCAGTCAGCAACTGTTTAGCATTGGATTGCTTGTTATTTCATGTCTAGAGAGTAGTAAATTGTGTCGAAACTAATTTTACGCCTTTGCATTTTGGGTTGCTCTTGATTTTTTAGAAGATGTACGCAGCTATTAAGTTAGTTAATAACGATTTGCTTCTTTACAATTTCCGGTGCAACCATGATTACATTTATATTGTGTGTTCAAGCGTGAATAGTTTCAACACCCGTTTTTATACTTAATGAAACGAAACCCTTTGGATTACTTATCCAGTTGTAATGGAGGTACTTAGATTTTCTTTCGCTCATGTTCACTTGTAAGTATTAATGAATATTTTAAAACATGTTATATACATTTATATTTTTGTTGATTTGCATTTGATGAGGCTCCAATTGTAACTGTTTTTGGGTTTATCGAATTAATTTAAAGTTGTCCTACATACCTGTGAGCGCAGTGTACTATTTGTTGTAACCAATTGAAACTGATTAATTACGCAAAAGAAATAAGATTTATATTTGAAAAGCAATCACAGAAAAGTTATTTCGAAATACTTGGATATACATACATTGGTTCAAAAAAAAAAAAAAAAATCAATTGTTTAATTCATTAAAAATATGGTAATGCAAATGTTTTCTAGTATTGTAATATGCTTCACAAAAAATGTGCCAGTATTATTTATCTTTTTTTATTATAATTTATTCATTTATTTAAAAATATTTATACCATTAGAAAATGGCCCAGTTATCTATTAGTAAGCTACATAGTTATGCAATTAATTCATGTGCTTATTCATTTTGTTAAATGTGGTTGACAATAAAAAATTCCTTGACATTAGTTGTTCGGTAAATAACATTTCCTTCGTGGATATACTAGTTTAATATAGGACAGTCAGGAGGAATGAGCCAGAGGCAAAAATGGAACAGCTGCATTTACAAGCCGAAATAAAAAGAAAAATTATTTCATGTCATTGTTTTAAAAGTGATCCTTTTTTGATACTATGTTATTAATTAAATATACAATGTACATATGGGGAGAAGACGAGGGGCGTTCACCACGCAGACTGCCATTGACATTTTCAGGGATTGCTTTTTTTAAGGGGGGGGGGCGCTTTATAGCATTTTATGGGTTCACCATCTCTCTTATGGTGTGGGGGGGGGATCTCGTATATATGAAATGGAGTAATCATGCAATAGAATTCAATGTTTTTTAATAAATAAAATATGTAATGCATTTTGCGCACATTGTAAAAATAAAATCAGTAACCTATTTTGATAAAGTATTTATATTTGTGATGAACTGGAAAAGGGCAAGAACAGAAGAATCACCCCGAATGGTTCCAACAGGAGGACTTGGTGTCATATTTAAATTCACCAATTTCTCTGTTGGCACTTTTCGGTACACTTTTTTCGTCAGAGAAATAGACTTGACGCGAAGGGAAGGTAAGTTCTGTCAAATTTTATCCGAAAGTAAAAGCTATCAAGTTTGATACAAGATATGTTTTTAAGTTCTGAATTAAAAATACAATATGTTGATAATTTTGTCTTGAAAATATTGTGAGAAAAACTGAAGTTTAAGATTGTTTAACAAACAATCCCACTTTTGAGAAAGTACCCCCCTCCCCTCCCCTGACGATTTTGTGAATAGGAATGAAACTACTATATTATTTCATAAATTTTGAAAAATTTATAACTGTGCATATGTTATGCTGTTAACCATGCTATTTGTCATCAGAAATTCAGAAAAAAAAATTCACGAATAATTCTAAAATTGTTTGTTTCATTGCTGTTAGATATGAAAGAACTGAAACTGATATGGTATGCATTACTATAGTAAAAAATTATATTTTAGAAAAAATCACGGATAAAAGATTCTGAAATTCTCGGAAACGTTTTTGAAAATTGTTTAGAGAGTTCCGAAATACTTGGAAACGTTTTCGAAACTTTCATGAACCACAGCTGCACAGAATACTCAGAAACATTTCCGGAAATTACGGAAAGAGGATTCCGAAATACTCAGACACGTTTCTGGACATTACAGAAAGAGTATTCCAAAATACTCAGAAACATTGAAAGAGGATTCCGAAATACTCAGACACGTTTCTGGACATTACAGAAAGAGAATTCCGAAATACTCAGAAACGTTTTTGAAAATTTCATGAACCGCAGCTGCACGATATACTCAGAAACGTTTCCGGATTTTTTTTACAGTGCAGTAATTTCTCGTGTTATGCTTTGAATAGGTAGCAGATTTTCCCGTAGAGAAAGCATTAGCGTCGAAAACCAAGATGGACGGTATAGAAGAGCCTTAAAGCTTCATGAGAGGGATCCGGACCCTGAGACTACCCCTTTCCAGGGGAAGATACAGAAATAATTTTTGGAATGGGCTCGGGTAATTGAAGAGCACCCCCCTCCCCCACACACACTCACACTGTTTCACATCAAAGTTTTCATTTCATGACTTCATTTAAATTTTTTTTAATGATCCTTTAAGGCCAATGAATTTACTTTTAAGTATATAAATAGTATGCACTAATATTCTTTGAATGTGGACGTAAAATATCTTGAACATTTCGAGCCAATTAAATACTAAACCCTATAAAATTTCCCCGAGATGCTATAAGTTGAGTGGTTTTAATTAGGAGCATTGTCTTAATGATTATAACACAAGTTCAAGGCTGTTAAATCAACCCATACCTCATATGAGTTCTTATATGTTAATTTTTATTTTAACTATTATTATGTAATTAAGAAAATCATAGCATCACAACATAAAAGGATTAGTGTTTCAAAACCATGAGGTAGTTGAAATAACATTTCGATGCCCCATGCCGTTTCCTTTTATTTATGGTTTTGCCAAAAAACTGACGTATGATTAGTTTAATTTTGCATTTGTATTAACTGAAAAATAAATCGATTATTTCGCAGATAGCTTCCTGAATCGAAATAAGTCTTAGGTAGATCTACACTTTTTTTTAAATGTTAATTATTGATAATTGATTCCATCAAGGAAGAATTAATGAACAAATCGCGATATTACGTTCCTTCCCTTTAATTCGAAACTAGTGCTCGATACCAGTACTCAAATATGTTTTGTATTCTTTGTTAATCCATAGAATTATCATTTTTGATTTCCCGCTCGGTTTGTTCATTGTGCGATCCGGGAGAACCTTTCAATAGAGCTCATCTGCGTCGATGCGGGGCACTTTGCGGCTGTAGCGACTCAGAGACGACCCTGTGTTGGAGAGCCAGAGAACGTCTAAGGCAATGATTTCGGTCAATTTCTGTTAACTTATTCACTGGTCTACATGTTTTCATATTTTTGTTTTATTAGTATAATTTGCCTTGCCATTAGAAATTTAAAAAGAAAAAAAAATCTTTGTGAATAACTAAAAACATTTCTTTGTTATATAGAAGTCAATTAAAAAATAATAAATGATATATTAATTAATTTATCCTTTTGGGAGAGCCCCCCCCCTCCCCTAAAATCCGCTACTACCCTTTTCCTAAGCCTACAATTGTGTGTTGTTAGAAGCGATTCGAAAACTTATGGGGGGGGGGGGGGGGGAACCTCGAACACCCCTTTATCTAAAATCATTAAAGATCGTCTAACATTGGATTTTTCATTTCGAAAAATATGATTAATCCCACCCCTTCCTCTAATAACTTCATCAAAGATGGAATTTAATTGCGATTTTTTTCACCTGAATTCCGAAAAAATTCCAGGGGAGAGCCTCAGACTTTTCTAAATGTCATCAAACATGGTATAAAATTTCATTTTCCAAACTTCAATTCGCTTAATTACTTCCTTTTACAAAAAAGGAAGTATTGTATTCGCGAAAAAATTTTCACTCAAAAATCGACCTTAATTTCCGTTTTTCTCATCCCCGAATGAATGTTGAGTTTTTTTTTCGACCCGACCACACGTGGATATATGCCTAGAAACGTACAGACACCAGAAATATCCATTTTGACGACCCCCGTGTTAATTACAACGAATTTTCTCGTGACGTCCGTATGTATGTGCGTATGTGTGTATGTATCTCGCATAACTCAAAAACGGGATGTCCTAGAAAGTTGAAATTTGGTACGTGGACTCCTAGTGGGGTCTAGTTGTGCACTTTCAATTTTGATTGCATTCGGATGCTCCTAAGGGGGTCTTTTGCCCCTTTTTGGGGGGAAATCATTGTTAATTTCGATGTAATCTCAAGTTGTGTTAAAATTTGTCGGACACTTGGTGATATATCACCAGTCTTTTGGTCGCCAAGTTTTGTCGCCAACTTGGGGACAAATTTGGAGACTTTTTTAAATTTTTTTAAAAATTTTGTTTCAGTTTGGCCACTATTGGTGATATTTAGAGAGTAAATAATTGAATCACATTAAAATTGCCAATAATGGGGAAATGACATTAAATTGGAGTAAAAGGAAGTCATGTGATGCACACATCAGCTCGTTTTTTAAAGAAAATTCCTTGCGTCTCAGCTTTTCCTCTAACCTAATTAAAGATGGTTTACTAAACTGGCTTTTAAGACTTCAATAGCGCAAAATTTACCAGGAAAAACCAAAGGCCTTTGAACCTCTTCTTAAGTTAACATCCTCAAAAAGTGCTACAACTTCGATAATTCTCTAATAAAATAGCTTAACAATGCGTTTTTGGATCTACAATTTCAACACTTTTCCGGGGGAATGCTACTTGTACACCTGCCACATATATGAAGCTAATCATATATGAAGCTCCTCATATATGAAGTTAAATTCACTTTCTCATTTACATTTGAGCGCCCAAAGTTCCCGCGTCCAAAATGTGCAGCTCGCAAAATTCCGGGCGCCCAATCTTCCTAGATCGGGGAGCCATGAACTTTGGGCGCCGGTAACATTGTGCGCCACCAGGGTTTTAGGTGCGGAGATCTTTGGGTGCCGAAAATTCCCGGCTCCGAATATATGCTCAGCACCCAATGTTCCCGATGCCCAATCTTCCTAGATCGGCCAAGAAGGTCACTGTGACCTTCCAAAAATTTCTTCATTGATCAGATTGTGTCTGATGACGATTCGGCAAAATTATCTTTCGGCGAGATTTGAAGATCCAGGGTGCAAATGAAGAATTTCCAACCTCCCAAAAATGTAATTTAGGGCACCCCTTGGGCCGCTGGCAAGGCCCAATGCTGGTTCATGCTGTCCCATCCGTCGCAGGGACCCTCCTTCCCCCTCCCTTTTTTTACTTCCTTTTACAAAAAAGGAATAATTGTATTCGCGAAAAAGTTTTCACTCAAAAATCGATATTAATTTCCATTTTACTCACCCCCCGAATGAATGTTGAGTTTTTTTTTTCGACTCGACCACACGTGGATAAGTGCCAAATAAGAACGTATAGATATAGTGCCTGCTAGGCGCTATAGTATAGACTCGCAAAACATCCGTTTTAACGGTTCCCGAGTTAATTACAACGAGTTTTCTCGTGACGTCTGTATATACGCATGTGCGTATGTATGTCGCATAACTCAAGAACGGTATGGCCTAGAAAGTTGAAATTTGGTACGTAGACTCCTAGTGGGGTCCAGTTGTGCACCTCCCCTTTTGGTTGCATTCGGGTGTTTCTAAAGGGATCTTTTGTCCCTTTTTGGGGGGAAATCATTGTCAATTTCGATTTAAACCCAAGTGGTGTTATAATTTGGCGGACACTTGGCGATATATCGCCAGTCTTTTGGTCTCCAAGTCTTGTCACCAACTATATAAAGTTAACTCGTCGGTTTTTTGTTAACCGCGTGCACTTTTTGAACGCTCAGTTAAAAGTAAAGCTGGTGGACGTTAGGAAGCAGACGACGCAGATCATTGCTTTTGCGGAGGATATATTTTTTGAAGATAGTGACGAAAGAAAATACTAGAGGATTCTTCTTCTGAATAAAATAAGAAAAGAAAACAAATCGTCAAGATTCCTTTCAATATTCCAACAAAATTAAAATATTTTTTTAGATTCTATCATTGCTTCTTTGCACAGAACAATAAACTGCACATTTAATAAAACAGCAAAAAAAAAAAAAAAAAAACTGTTGTTCACACATTCTATTTTCTACCCCACTGTTTGCAAATTCTGTTAATTTCTAAAAAAATCTGGAGGGAAAAAAAATGCATAGAAAAGTCTCTTGTTTACTAAATTGGTGCATACCCCGGTATTCGCAACTCCAGCAAACTATAGGGGACGCTGCAGTCACTGTCTAATGGCGGATGAAAAAACTAAAGCAAACGCACGCCGTAACGTATAAATTGCTTCTAAACTTATTAAATGACAGAAATTTTTGTTCGCATGTATAATTTTTTGTTCTTTATTCATTTGAAAAGATTTTTCAAAGTCTTTTGGTTATTCTGACCCATGTAGAAAGAGATTAGAAATCAAAAAGTATTACGAAAGTAAAAAATTAATGCAGAACACACAGTAAGTTGTTCTGACGCAGCCATTTTCACGATGTTGAATTCGGTATTCATAAATTTTTGGTTCGCTTCGAACAGCATTTTCATTTTGTACTGTTTTTTCTATACATTAGTACATATTATGTCCAGTTTCGTGACATTTCCGGCATTTGCTAACATTTTTGTCACAAAGTGCACATACGTGACAGACTGTCAAGAGTAACCTTTAACACTAGATAATTTATTTCTATGACAATATGATTGGATATCAAAAGAAATCATCATGCATTTAATTCATTCGTCATGGAAATGATTTAACTGATATGCGAAATCTTGTCAAGATACATTATTCTTTCACACAATACTAAAACCATAACCCTATAAACAGATTTTTGGCGAAACTCTTCCACCGATAATGACAGCTTTTGCAGAGCATTAAAGTTGGCGCGATATTTTAGCAATAAAAATTCCAAGCTTTTATTTTTTATTGTTCAAATTCTTAACGTTCTTTCTGGATTTTTCAATCTGTTCTGCGATAAATATTTTCAAGAAAATTTATTTGCATACTTTCCATTTCAGTTGGAAAACGTTTCACTGAAAATCTACTAACTTTTATAAAATCAGACATGTCCTGACTTAAGCAAAGTATCTTGAATTATTTCTTGATCAGTTAAAGATAATACAAAATGTGTTTTTAATTTAAAATTTCCCCATTAAGACCTTAGAAATAGTAGGCCATAGGTGTATTTAAATTAACAGAGTTACACTTTCTGGACGACCAGTTAGATAACGCGTTCTCTTTTTGAGCGCCTCGTTCGGTTAACTCGCTTCACTCGTTTAATGCGTTCAACTTTATGAACGCCGGTTAACCGCGGCGATGCGAGCATAAGGGTTGAGGATCGGTCTGTCAGCAAACACGGGCAAACTACAGGCAACTCAACACGAACTCTCTAATGAAAAACAGTGAAAATAGTTGGAGCTCTGATGAGCCTATCAATATCAATGTTTGGTGTCATTGGAAAAGGGTGTAGCTTATAACTGTCAGATTCGGTAAAAGATTACTCATATCTGTATGTCGTCTGCTAAATCGGACATGTAATTAAGCGGGAAAGTTTTGTTATGGAGGATAAATCTGTTCCTACACTGCTTATCTCTGCAAATGTTGGATCTATTTTTGAAGATGTAAGTGCTGACTTTTGGGGGTTATGAAGACTTTTGTTAATTACTTCCAAGTGCGCTTAAATTTTAAATTTGTACTGTACTGCTGTCTTCTATCCTACATTTTAAAAATGTTTCTTGTGCAATTTTATGGTGTATTTTTTTCCGAAATCGCCGACAAATATACTCGTGGAATGTATCAGTTACACGAACGCTCTAAACACTCCATCCTTGGTTAGATCATTTCTTTCTCTTTCTTTTTGTTTATCTTACTGAAAGTAATGTGTCTTTACTTACGTGAAACTTTAATAAGTATCATTGTAACCGATTTGTTTACATTGTGCTCGGAGAAAGTGACGTGAAAAAGTTACTCTTCTGTAACGCTGATCAATTTACCAAATTGAAATTACTTTTACGCTTCAGTTTTTAAATTTGCATTTCTTAAATATGATGTAAAATAGTATTTTGTTTCAATTAGTTAGATTTTTCGAATATGAAAGTGTATTTTTGTTTGATTTGTATTGCAAGCACTCATAAACATTGAACATATATTTCTCTCTCTCTCTCTGTCTTACAAATCTGGAGATTTTTTTTTTTGTGTGTCAAAGTTTATAAAGAATTACATCTCACTTAAGATTTACACCATTTGAAAATTAACTTCCATATGGCTGAACTTTTAAGCTCTAGGTTTTTTTCTAATACTAATAAATATACTATTAACATTACTATTTTGAATTTTATGCAAAGTATTGTTTCTCTGTGTGTAGAGATAGGAACGGTCCTGAAAGGGAAAGGCAAACGTAAATTTTGTGGGGATTTTTTTTTTCGAAGGAGTTTTTTAGCACTTGAGAAAAATTTAAAATTAAGAAATTTCTTTTCCATAATGTACAGCAAAACCCCTGCTAACGAACACCCCTCTTATGCAGACAATTTTTAATTCCCCAGTTCCAATGTAAATAACATTATTAAATGCCTGTCCTGCGGACACCTCTCTATTGCAGACAAAAAAATTTGTCCCATTAGTGTCTGCATTAGAGGGATTTTACTGTCAGAAATTTATAATATTTACATTCCAAGGTTACATTTTTTTTTTCTGTTTTCAGTGTTTTAATGAGAACACTAAATTTTAATAATGCAAGCTGTAACTTTAAATGTAGCTTTTTTGTCCTGAATTGCTCAAAATTTACAGTATTTTACATACATATAGTAATTATTTCAACAAGAGTTCATAATTTTTTAAGATATCCGTTAAGGCAAATGTTTGATGCAGTTACTTCCACCATGTTGAAGTTTTTGGTAATGATCCGAAGTTTGATAAAGTTTGAAGATGATGGATTTAAAGGCGGAAACTTAATAATGAATAATTTTATTTTTCTCGCTTCGCCTACAAACATGCAATTTTCTGGGGAGGGGGTGGCAGATCCAGACGAACGTTGTTTTTTATTCTTCCTCTCCCCTCCTCTTTTTTTTTTTGTTGTAGTGCCTGTGTCGATGTCGCTGGATCCCAAGTTTCTGACTATTCTGACATGGCCTCTCATCGGACCTGGTAGCATGTGGAAAAATGTTATTCTTGTCCCTTTGCTGGACTGAGGGTGAATTTCAAACAAATTAATTTTATACAGAAACCATGAAAAAGATAGACGTCCCCTAGGAGATGACCTCGAAATGAATCGCTTTTTTTTTTGTAGTTACAGTAGAGAACCAATTATCTAAGATGTTCGGGATAATTGCTATCCCAGATATCTAAATTTCCCGTTAAGTGGGAATGCTAAAAAACGCTGTTTACGTATTGTGTATAAAATTTAAAAAACTGTAATATATAGTGCCAAATTTCCCTATAGGCAAAGTAGGCAGCTGCCCAATGCAGCAAGTTTTCAGGGAGAAGCAAATTTTGCTTTAACCACAGTTTTAAAAATTATTATTTTTGAAATAGAAATACTAGTATTTTTTCATTTTCCGTACAGCGACATATTTTTCTTGTTCTTTTTATAATGTTTACTATCACCCATCTCATGAAAATGAAATCTTTTTCGAACATGGTACAGTGAAACCTGTGTAAGTTGACCACTTATTGTGCACTACTTTAGTGGTCAACTTAAACAGGTGGTCAACTTACAAAGGTTGATTTATTTGATAAGGGCTAATTCCATGCCTGAAAAAAGCGGTCAACTTACAAGTGTGGTCAACTTCACAGGTTTTACTGTAATATATTAGTGTAAAACAAAAAGCGAGCATTGATTGAAGAAAGGCAGGTGTCAATGCATTTGTCTATAAGTTGCACCAAGATTGGAGTTTGACTAAGATTTTCAATGCCATACTAAAGTTAATTCAATTGGGGTTTCTTAAGTGACTGATGCTTACTCTCTCTTTTACATCATATAATACTTGAAAACTGTTTTCTGTTAATAAGTCTCGGAGGTACATGAAAATGGGTCATTCTACAAAAAACGTTCTTTTTTAGGTCCAGGGTGGTTAGTTTCAAAAATATTTATTTTTCAAGAGTTTTTTATGCGATTTAAAAAGTATAACAAATTTTGAAAATTATCAATACAAATTAATAATGTTATAAGTTTTTTTTAATGTTTTTTTCACTGAACGAAGGGATACTTGTATGCCTCCCTTACATGTAACAACACATTTCCTCCCATCTGCTTTAACATTTATTTACTCAATACAAAAAAAAATATAACAATTAATAGTGAAATTTGAATCACTTGATGTTTTTTTAATATTTTAAAAGAATTATGTTATAAAATAAAAAAATATATAGCCATTCATAATTTTTTGAATCACTGTCAGTCTTTCTTGTATCCTCCGTTCAGGATTTAATTAAGTCTTAGAATTTCCAAAAGACAGTACTGGCAGCTTATTACAAAGGTTTAGAATCACAAGTAGCGCTTTTCAACTCTGGGTTTTCATATTCTCTTTGAAGTCAAATAGGTCCTTAACTTTGTGCATCCTCCGTTCTCGAGTTAAAAGGGAAATAACTGTTTGTGTACTATTTTTTTATTCTTAAAATTGAATAACTTTTTTTAGGAAATTCTAAATAACATGTTGAGTTAACCGTAAATCAACACATTTTGCATACCAAAACATAAGAATTTGTATCCTCCGTTACATTATAGATGTAATGGAGGATATACAATGAGAAATGGAGCATACAACTTTTTAAAAAAATCCATTTTAAGAAAGATGTGTACATTTTAATCAGTTCAAATCGTGTTCCTCAAACAAGATGCAATTGTATTAAAATGAAAAGTTTTAAAATATATATTTACAATACGGTACCCTCCGTTCCAGGTCCAAAACTTTAACTACAAGAATAAAAAAATTTTGAAAAAAAAAAATAGAACCGACTTCAAAATTGCTCTAAAAAGTGAAAAATAATTTTATTCTTTAAACACCATCGATAATACTTTTAAACATAATTTTTGAAATTGGCGCAAAAACGATCGATAAAATCATTCACAGCCATAACTCAACTACAAGTATAAATTTAACCACGTCCAGTTTCTTTACTACCACATGCATTATGCATTGATGACAGCATATTTGAGTAACGATATAAATGTTTCGTTCCAAAGTTTGGATGATTTTTTGATAAAAATATGAACGAACCATGGTTACAATGGATTTTACTTTTTGTTTTTGCGCCAACTTCAAAAATTATGTTTAAAAGTATTATCGATGGTGTTTAAAGAATAAAATTATTTTTCACTTTTTAGAGCAATTTTGAAGTCGGTTCTATTTTTTTTTTCAAAATTTTTTTATTTCATTCTTTTTAGTGTAAATGTAGATATTTCAGTAAAAGTAAGAAGTTACTTAGTAAGAAGTGCGGCTCTATATCACTGTATTGCTTTAGAAAAGCCTTTATTCAAAATTATCATTACAATTACTATTAATGTTACAGTTATATGGCACCAAACTTTTATAACAATGAGTTACATATTGTCGCGTAGATGAAGATAGCGAAGACAATGTGAAAGCCAAATGAAGCAAATACTCGTTAGTCTCAACTCGAGATCTTTATTCAGAACCACGAATGTACGTTACATCTCCTTATATACAACTTGAAAAAATGCTGGATCTTTCCAGACTTGAAAAGATACAGAAATTAATAGAACATTCGAGAAAATACGGGAAACAGTAGAAACGAAATTTTAGTAAAATTCACTTTGTCCTAGTCGGGATTTGAACCCGGGTCGCTCGCGTGGGAGACGAGAATTCTACCACTGAGCCACCGTTATCCACGGATGAAAAGTGCGAACGCTACAATATCATTTTAATCATTTAATAGGGAAATTTACTGTTTTTTGCCCATAACTTTTTTTCTAGAGAACAAATATGGTCAAACAAAGTAATGGGACCTAAATTGAGCCATCCTCTATCCATTAAAAAAAGAATCATCAAAATCGGTTCAATAGGTGAGACGCTATGAGTGGACAAACAAAAAAAAAAAAACATACATACGGTATGAACTGATAACCGCCTCCTTTTTGAAGTCGGTTAAAAAGTTACAAAATAATTAATAAAGAATGTGATTAATTATGTGAGAGGAAAAGGGGGCCTTAAAGGACCAATTTAAATTAACTTTAAAAGAAATTGAAGATTATTTTTTTTACATAAATTTCAGCTTCAAAAACCTACATTTTTTGTACACTGGTGCGCAAAAATTAAGGACGAAGTCGAAAAATTAGCATATCAGCTGAACAAAAAGGCAGAGCGGACAGAAAGACCAATCAGGAGATTAAGTAAGATGATGTACAGTAGCACATGCGCAGATATGCAGGCAGACGTAATGGGGGAGTGTCTGAGTAGTATAAAGCATGTTGTCGGTGTAAGATCAGTATTTCTGGCAAAGAGATTGCACGCCGTATAGCAGTTAAAATTACACCGAGTTGCTGCCTCAGCGAGAAATGGCGAATAGTCAATCTGTTAGATGACATCTGGATGCTTTTACCCGAGGTCGAATCATTGGGAAGTTGGAGGAAGGCCGCAGTGTGACAAGTGTGGCTGCAGAGTTCGGAATTGCTCACAGCATCATTTCACGGCTTTGGAGACAATTTCAAACTACAGGAACAGCTATCTGGGGGTTCAGTAGTGGTCGTCCACGAGGAACCACACCCGCAGATGACCGGTATATTGTCTTACAGGCCAGAAGAAACAAGCAGCAGACAGCGGGAGAAATCGCTAGACACACAACACAGGC
Source organism: Uloborus diversus (assembly GCF_026930045.1). Lineage (NCBI taxonomy): Eukaryota > Metazoa > Arthropoda > Arachnida > Araneae > Uloboridae > Uloborus > Uloborus diversus. The sequence goes on from NC_072740.1 coordinate 74,338,379, forward strand.
GACTGGACGACCGATATCGCGTTTTACCGTGGCCAGAAGACTGCACGGTGGTGGTCTGTTTGCACGACGCCCTATACGGTGTGTACCTCTAAACGCCTGCCCATCGGAGAAGGCGTTCTCTGTGGTGCCGGGAACACCGGAATTGGAGAGACAATGAATGGGGACGAGTACTCTTTACAGATGAGAGCAGATTCAGTCTGAGTAGCGATTCTCATCGCATACTCATCTGGATAGAGCGGGGAAGCCGCAATCATCCCTCGAACATCATTGAAAAGGACAGGTATGGAGGTCGCGGTGTTCTCGTTTGGAGAGGCATCATGCTTGGTAGTCGTACAGACCTTCACATCTTCGGTTCAGTCAACGGGACCCGTTATTGTAACGAGATTCTTCTTCCATATGTGCGTCTTTTTAGAGGCGCTATGGGTCCGCAGTTCCTTTTCATGGCCGACAATGCACCATGTCATCGCACAGAAGCTGCCGAACAGCTCTTATAGAGTGAGGATATTAAACGTATGGATTGGCCGGCACGATCTCCGGATCTCAATCCCATCGAGCATGTATGGGATTTTCTAGGCAGACGCTTAGCAGCTCGTACTTTACCACCAGTAACGATTCAGGAGCTTCGATTGGCACTGCAAGATGAATGGGCAGCAATGCCTCAACAACTCATTGACACCCTCATTCTCAGCATGGGCAGACGCTGTGAAACCTGCCTAGCAGTCGGGGGAGATCATATCCCCTACTAAAGACCAGATGTTTCTTGCTGGACATCCATCACAGGGATGTTTCGGCCTTCATTCGCATTGCGCTCCATGCTACTTTTTCAATAAAGCTTCTTTTTATCCCTCTGATTTCTCTTTTAGTAAGTGTTGCTTACATTACACATGTCCTTACGTATTGGGGATCTTACGGTATTAAATGTGTTGATTTGGAAAGCTTTTGTACAAAGTTATATTGAAAAAACTGTCTCGTCCTTAATTTTTGCACACCAGTGTATAATGACTCAAATGAGTGATGATCGAAAAAGGCTAAATGATTTTAAATAAAGGGATCTTGTTCCAGAATAGAATCGAAAATTGCAATCATGGATCAGGATTTTACAGTATGTAATTCACTGAAACTATTTGATGCTGTATTAAGTAATAGCTTGGTATTTTCTAAATGTAGTTTTAAATATTTTTGGTGAGTCCTTAAAATTGTTTTAAAGAGTCCTTTAAAAGTCTTTAATTTTGACTTTCAGAAATGAGTATGAATCCTGCTATCAGGTGTTTTTTTTTTCATCACAAAAAAAGCTAGCAGGAAAATCCCGGAAAAAAAAACCCCAGACAAAATACTATTTTGTCCTTTTCATTCACTTCTTTTCTGTCACTAAATGATTTTAACCTAAAAATTAATAACTTAGCAAGAAATATATATATTGATTCATCTTCTTGAAGGTGTATTTTTATGCTACATTATCTCTCACATACAGTTGCATATTGAAAACATGAATTCTTTTGCTGGTGACCCCCAAAGCAGAATACTACTAAATTTGCGAGGTACATCGCAGAACAGATGTCTGAGCTGCAGAACAATTCAGTTCAAATGTGAGAGAAAAACTGAATCAAATTTTCTGCAGGAACTGCATATTTTCTGCAAATATCTTCCATTTTAAGATCGAGTTTTGTACCAATTCTGTAGATTTCTTTAAATTGGATGAAAATCTACTTTCGCGCGCGCGCGGAAATTACGATAATTCAGTGGAAAGCTCGCGAAAATCGTTGAATGTTATAAGTCATCTGCCGGAATTTTGGGTTTACTTTGAATTTAAAGAAATCTGCAGAATTTGTGCAAAATTCTTTCTTGAGTTGAAAGATATTTATTGAAAATCGGCAGTTTCTGCAAAAATTTCATATTCTAAATCTGAAAAGATTCTGATTTTTTTAGTGTTTTTGGTTCTCTTTTCCGAATTTTTCTCAGTTAATCTTTATCCACTGCAACTTCCTCCACAAACATATGTTTTGGAAGCATGCCAACATTGAAGCACGTCCGTCGCCTAAAATTGCGTGTCTTGTTTGAGATTTCAATCCTTTTGCATCTTGAAAATAATTTTAACTTTTTGAAAATTTTGAGGTGTTTTATCATATGCTACTCTAAATCGACTCATTTTATTTATTATTTTTGTAATTTATTTATTTTTGTAATTTATTATTGTTTCGGTCTCCTAATCTAAGGAAAGTTATTTCTTTATTGGAAATTGCACAAAGAAATGCTACTAGGCTAGTAAGAGGATTTTCAACCTTTCTTGGGTTATAGCCCTCTTATGAACACCAAACTGTTTTGTGCCCCCCGCCCCTTGTGTGATATAAATATGTACATCAATAATATGTATCTATGCATGTGTGTGTGTTCAGACCCGTCATTTAGTGTAAAAGTCGTTTAGTGTATTAAGGTCAGGGAGTGGGTATGATTTTTAACACTTCCTATAAAATTTGCATTGAGTACAAACTCTTGCCCCCCCCCCCCCCCGGAAAATGTTGAAATGAGGGGCTAGTGTGTGTTGTTTATTCAAGATGATTTAAAGAGATTGTTTCATTTGCTGTGCATAAGAATTACGCACAGGGTTCGTACGCTCCTTCAAAACTCCTCCAATACTCCTTCATTTTGGAAATTTTTTTAAAGGGCCCTTCAAACTCCTTCATTTTGGTTTTAACTCCTTCAAAACTCCTTCTTTTTTAGTTCAAGACTAGATAATCTTCCTTAATGTAAAATACTTCAATCAACAATTTAACTTCATCACAAGGGCGATTTTAGTATAATAATTTCATACATTTATTTTTTTCATAAAGATGTGATTCAAATTAATCATAGAAGTCATAAAAGTTGAAGATGAAAATATTATTAGATGGCTAAGACATTTCATAAGTGAAGTAAAACATGATTAAATCGTTATTGGCTTTTTTTTTTTTCAAGTTTTATGATTATTGTTTTTCCCTTCACAACGCTCTCAGCAGCAAAAGTCAGGTTGTCCATTATTATTTAAATGTTGAAAAATGCATAAGTAAAAGTACTATATTAAGTGATTGTTTAAAAAAAAAAAACAATTGTCTAGTAAATCGCAGTTATGATATTGTAAAAAGGGTCATCCACAAGTGATATCATGCCTTGAGAGGGAGACGAGCTCATGAAATTGTGACAAAAAGTGACATCACACAGTATGTTTATGAAAAATATGGATATGTGATGAGAGGAAGAGTTGGGTGAAGTGTGACACTTAGTGACAAAAGGGGAAGGGGGTCAAATATGCTGAAAAAAAGTGCAACATCATTTAATGACAGCCCGTTAGTACTCCTTCGAAATCTTATTTTACTCCCTCAATACTTCTCCAAAACTCCTTCATTTTGTTTCTGAAATTGAGTACGAACCCTGTACGCACTGGCAGTTGATCTAGAAAATGTCGAAACAGATCTAATGTGATTTATCAAAACTGTGATTACAGCAAAAGGAAAAGAGTACAAGGAGGAAACTATTTTTTATGAAATGAAGTAGGGTGATTCGCCAGTGGGTGACCACCTGCCAGTTGTTGACCACTCAAGCACTAAACAAGAATAAATAAGTAGCTTTTTTTAATCTGATTGCTGGAACTAATTTATAGCATCCCATGAAGTGTTCTCTTATAATTTATAGTTGTAACTAAAGTTTTGAATGAAGGTTAGGACGTTACAATTACAAAGACATATGGAAAATTTTTTCAAGAAAATCACTTTTCTTACTAGTGAGAACTGTCATGGAATAAAATGGTTAATCGTATTCCTCGACGTTAAATTTTATTCTTCAGATTCATTTACAGATATATGCTGATCATCCATGTTTATACTAAGTAAATAAAGAAAACTGCATCAATTTACTATTTATTTATGCTGGGATTGAATGGTGATCAACTACTGGTTGTCTAAACTGCAATTAATGCCAGTAGTAGTTGACCAGGATGGTCAAGTAATGAACTTATGTTGGTTTTAAAGCTTTTTTCTCGAAACTAAAGTGATTACAAACATATTTTAGCTTAATATAAAATATAATGCTTTTTTTTTGTTCAAAAAAAAATTTTTTTTGCAAGTAATAAACTAGCCGCCTGTCCGCTGAACCAAAATTTGATACAGTTATTTGAACAGATGTTCTCCTATTTGCGAAAATTTTAAACAACGTAGTACTAACACAGATTCTATAATAGTAAACTAATTTCGAATTGCAACACCAACATTTTTCTTGCACAAATTGATCCGTGTATTGAAGAACCTCAAATTGCGTTGTAACAAGTGGCATGTTGACAAGAACTGCAAAGATGAAAATTGTTTATACTAGTGACAATATAAAAGAGAAGCATTTTGCATATAACTCACAGGGTAAGACAATAGTAGAAGCACCAACCACTAAACGCCATGTGCCAAGCTTAAGGAAAAAATCTTTAAAATGCAGAGTGGAAAGCATGTTTCTTCAATTGGTGCTTAAATTTCCGAACAAACAACTTTCGTCACACGTTGATTGATCCACCGCCATTTCTGGCTCATCAATACACTGATCAATTTGCGCAAGGAAAAAGTTGGTTTGTCATTTGAAAATTTTGAGATTCTATCACTGTAACCGCAGCCAGGAGATCACTGCTATGTTTAAAATCACCAATCTCAAACGCATTCCTTCGAATAACCGTATCTAAAATTTTGGATCGATAGGTTCAGTGAATATTCCGCTAGGACTCCGTACATAGGGAAAGTTACTTTTGGACACCCCGTATAAACTATTAAAAAATTTTCATGTAAGGGTTACTTAACAGTAATGTTATAATATTAAGGCATTATTCTGGTTGTGATTAGGCTGACTAGATTCGTATTGATGGTAACATTCGGGTCCTGTGGCGACTTACATGATGGTGATTGGAGTGGCTGCTATGGACTTGCGAGAAATTTTAGAGCTATCGCTAAGTTGGCATATTTTTGGCACCAAATTTGGCGAGAAACTGCTAAATGTTGCCAAAATTGGCGACTTTTTTTTATTTAATAGGTCATTGTTGGCAGAGTTTTAAAGTATGTGTGTGTGTTGATTTTTTTCGCTATCGCTTTTAATTTATTTTGCGGATTATCCGCGAAATTCACTTATCGGTGGTTACCATGTCACCCTATTCTGCAGATAAATGGGAGTTTACTATACTTACACTGATCACTCATAATATCAATGCATTACTTTTAGTACTATGTTTTAATATTTAAGCATTATATGAGCGGTTTAGTGTGGCTAGATTCTCCGCCTGAGGTGCCTTCGGCGTCTCATATATCAATGACGTCATATGCGTTTGTAGTCTATAGGCTTGGCAAGAAATTAAAGTTATAATATAAAGTTCGCACCATTTTTTGGCGACATAGTTTTGGTGACAAATATCACGAAGTTTTCACAACATTTTAACCTATTAGTCATCACTGTCATGTAACCATTATCAAAGTCACGTGACATCTGTGATGATGTCATCCACAAAACAACCAATCAGGGGCGACCTTTTAGGGAACATAAGTACATACAGGCATGCATCTGGTCGATTTTAACAGTGTAGATTTCAGATTTTACAGTGTTTAAAAAGTGATCAACTACTGGCAGACGCTGGTCAACTACTGGAAGTGAATGGTCAACTACTGACAAAATCTCCCTTTTTAACTTCTATTCGAAATAACTTGAAAAATAGTAAGAAAAACAGAAAAATGATTAGTAACCGTTGATCCTGATAGTTTTTATAGACACATAGGAAATTTTTCAATTTTTTTCCAGTTTTTTTTTCCTGTGAAATTAAATAGAACTTATAGAATTTTCCACTAATGGTCAATTACTGGCGAATCACCCTATTCATTCTTTGATTATCAAACAAAACAGGAGAGTTGATGGAAAATTAAAAATTAAATGCTTATATTTTTCCAAATATGTATATTTTTCAAAATGTTAAAAATTTTTATTTTATAAAGTATAACAATTTTTAAATCAATCACTGCATTAAATGCAATAATGGATTAATTAATTTTAATTTTTCAAAATGTATTGGATTACAATTTGTTTCCTAAAGACAACTTGAGGTTGCAAACGGAAAGAGCTGCCCAGAAAAACTTTTGGCATGCAAATCTGAGATTTAAAAATTGCCAGCTTAATTCAGCAAAAAGCTTTTTTTTTTAAAAAAAAACTTTGGACTTTTTAACTTCTACGGTTGGATTCGAAATAGGAGCACATTTAGCATATTCTATGTTTTTTTTTTGATTTTTTTATGTAAGTTTTTGCTTACAATATTCATTAAATTTTCTTGCTTAAACTGGTGTTTTCCTTTGCTAATAACTAATGACACAGTATTTTTTTTAAATTGATTTATTATTATTTATTTAATTTTAAATATTTTTACCATGATAAAAAAAAAAACCTTTCTTTTTAAATGAATAGCAATATAATAATGCAAGTCATGTTCAATAGCTATTTCATTTTACTAAATTTGAATATTTTTACAGTAAAAATCTGCCTAATAATTGATAGATAAAAATTTCACTTTTTTCATTTTTCATTCCTTTTTTTTCAAACTTTTAACACTTCCAAAGTGTTTCTTTATCCCTTTTTTCTCATCAATAATTTGAAATTGGTGCCCGCTTCTCTGAATATTGGAGGGGGGGGGGGGTGTCACATCTCTTAAAGGGGCCCTCGGTGATGTCCACTTTAACAGAGGTAGCTATTGGGGCTTATAAGTGAGGGGGGGGCATAAAAAAGAACTAAGAGGCGTGGAACTTTTATCGGCAGCAGGAAATGGAAAAAAAGAGGAAGAAGTACAAATTTTGCTACTGCTCCTTTTGAGAGCAGATAAGTGGAAATTGATGTAAATCTAACAATTTAACTCGCTTTTTTTTCTTAAGATTTTGATGAATTATGTACTCAATAACTTTCCTCCAAGAAACGCTTTGACATGAATTAGACTTACATTCTTTACCCTGAAGTATTTTGAGATGTCACAAACACTTGGTAATAATTTCAAAACAAGTATGACTTGTTAAAGTAAAAGAATTGATTTACTAATATCTAAACAATAAATACATACATTAAAAGTTACTGCTTATGCTAAATAATGTTTTGGAATCAGAAAAACAAAGTAAAACAAATAATTATGTTCTGATAGTTTTGACATATTTGCTTTTTTTAAAAAAAACTAATTTCTACCTTTGGTTCTAATTTGGAAAATAAAATAAATACATTAACTATAAAAAGTGAGCCCCCCCCCCCTCCCCCCAAAATTGTCACCACTGCTCTTTAACAGCATCAAAGAGTCTACAATTGCATTTTTTGAACTTCAATTTTGAAAAATTTATGGGGTGAGACCCAAATTCCAATCCTTCACCGAAGGTCATGAAAGATGGTCTACACTTTTGTTTTCAATTTCAACTCAGAAAATTTTTGTGGTAAGCCAAAACATATCCTTAAAAATAAATTTTAATTTTAAGACTTCAGATTTGAAAAAAAAAAAAAAAAATGCAGGAGAATCTTCAAATTTTATCTCTTTCTCTAGCCTCATCAAAGATAGCCTACAGTTGAGTTTTCAGCTTTTCAATTTCCAAACATTTCCAGGAGAGAGTCCTTGAACTCCATCCCTTCCCCAAATGTTATGAAACGTGATCTGTGAGTGCTTTTTTTAGCTTTAACTTCAAAAGATCCTGAGGGCTCTGCAAAATCATTAAGGACATAGGCGGATTTAGGACTGAGTTCCTGGGGGGGGGGCAGGATTTTTTTAGCAACATTTTTATTGCCCCCCACTCCTATGTTTGTTTCCTGTGATGCATAAGTCCATGCTTTACTTTTTTGTGTCTTTTTTATTAATGTGTGTTTTTATGCTGTTCTTTTTGAATTGACCTTAAGAGAGGGAGCTGGTATCAAGAGAGTGACGCAGGGCTCCCTTTTAAGTGGGAAATAGAATATCTCCAATTTTGGGGGGCCGGGGGTTTCTCCCCCGGAGGAAATTTTGTAAAATGGATATAAAATTCTGCAGTTTGAAGCCTTATAAAGGTTAATTGGATAGACATAGAAAATGATAACTAGATTATACAGTTGTACAGTATTGTTCAAACTTTGTAAGAAACAGCCATTTTAAGTTTGAAAGAAAAAATAAACTAGATTTCTCATTACAACAACCTTTTTTAAATTATAAGTAGTGCAGAAAACGAAAAGGAATAGATGTAGTGTATCATTTTTTTTCCTGGTTAAACAGATTAACAATATGCAGTAGAAGTAATTGGAGCCTACTTTGCTTAGAATTTTGAAAGATTTATCTAATTGTTTTCAAGGACTCTGGAATAAATAAAATTATTTAATGCCCTTTATTTGTACTTTCCAGTCTCTGGTATTTTAGTACTTGATTGTAAATTTTTGCAGTCCTCTTCATACTTTGGGAGAAATAACTATTTTAACTTTAAAAGAAAAAAGAAACCATAGATTTCTCATGACAACAACTTTCTTCAGTTGCAAGTTGGGCAGAAAACGAAAAGAAATAGAAGTAGTGTGTATTTTTTTTCCGTGCTAAACAGATAGACAATATGCAGAAAGAAGTAAGATAAAAGCAATCAATACAAAAGAATTTCCAAAATACTGCATTCAGGATTGAATAAATAGCAAGATATGAAACATGTGAGTCACAAAACTTTACTTCAAATAATATATTACAAACGTGAGAACCATGATTTTTACATTTTTAATACAGGATGTGGCAAGTAGCTGAATTTGACATATGTTGGCATTCCTCCCCTTCTACCATTTGTTAGAAATTTTAAAATTTAAGGTTTGTAGCCACACGTTTCTAAATATTCAAGGTTTTCAAGCACTTAAAAATGAAAATAGTTTTTTCAAGCAATTTCCATTTTTAAGGAACAAATCATGAATTTTTTTTGGGAGTTATGGACCCACTTCAAAGCAGGGGCCTTAAGCAATAGCTTGTTTATCTTATAGACAAATTCGGCCCTGTTTGTAATTCATTCTTACCTGCAACTTTTTGCTTGATTTTTTGTAATTTTTACGAAAATGCGTCAGTTTTTACGGTTAAAGGATTTTTACGATTTTTCCAATCTTTGTTAAGTTTTTTATAAAATTTCAGCAAATTTTTCCAAAACTTTTGATGACTCAATTATTTAGATTTCAATAATGACAAGGACTGACTGACTTAGACTTAGATGATTATGACTTACCTTACTTTTTAAACAGTATTTATAAAGTAAGTAAAATTGTTCTCTCCCTCTAAGTTAAAAGATTCATTTAATCAGAATACTCAGATAACTAAAATTTATTCAGTTTGCGATAGTATTTATTCTCTCTCTCTCTTAAAAAAGGGAGAGAGAGAAGGGAAAAAATCTTATGTTTTTTAGAATTTCTCAAAAGGCCAATTAACATACTAATTTTCCCCTTTGTTTTAGGTTCTAATTTTTTAAAATAATCGTCAATTATTATAAGTGTTGCAGCTTAATGTATAGCTCGTTTAGCCCATATTTTCATTCATATACTTGCCCAAATGGTTTTCAGTCCAAAATAGTGAATTAAGACACATTTTCAGCACCCCAGTGACAGCTCTACTATTTGTATTTAATGTTCGTTTTTTTTTTTCTTTTCTCCCATCAGAAAAGGGGACATTTGCTTTTCTCTTCATTTTCATTGAACAATTCAAAAAAGAAAAAGTCATGATTTTTTTGGTTTAAGATTTTGGAAGTTGTGTTGTTACTACATAAAGTCCTCCCAAAACTGGGGGGCATTGTCCCCTATGCCCCCCCTATAAATCCACCCATGCCCTTCTGAAATATTCAAAAAATAAAATTTTTTTTTAAATTTTTTTTAAAGATGTGTTACTATATAAAGTCCTCCCAAAACTGGGGGGGCATTGCCCCCTCTGCCCCCCCCCCCTATAAATCCGCCCATGATTAAGGATATTCCAAACTTTCATTTTTATGACTCCAGTTTTAAAAAGCTTCTAGGGGAAAGATTCCAAAGACCCTCTGTTTGGGGATCGTTGCAATGCATTTTTGTAGGCCCCTTTTTCTATCCCGTAAACATTTATGATGCGCATTCTGTACATGCCCTGTGTTCGTACCTTTACAGTGGTGGGGGCTCTTTGCAGTTGTGACATTTGCATATGGGAACTCCCCCACTAATCAAAGGTTGTCTAAAATAAAGTTTTTAGAACTTCTATTTAAAAACATTAGCTGGGAAATGTATTTCGATCCAGACTGTTCCCCACGCCTCATTAAAGATGACTTGCAATTCAGTTTTTAGCACTTCAATTTCAACCAGAAAGTGAAATTTTGTAGATGATATTTAATTACCAAGTTCATCTGAATAATTTCATCACCATTCATGTAAAAATGTGATTTTTAATTATGCAATTTTCTGTTATAGCCTCAAGTATTATTGAATATATGGATGAAAGAAATATTACAGGTAAGCTTTTTATTTTTAAATATTTCTTCCACCAACTGGCAGCTGTAGCATCTTTTTTTTTTAAATTCCATGTTAATAAGATGTAAATAGTATTGCAGTTGAGCTATCTTAATTTCTTTCGTTCAGGAACTACTGTATCAATTAGTTAATATGAACAGGGGACCCTCGGGGGTGACTGTTCAAGCCATTTATTTAAAAAAAAAAAAAAAAAAAACATGGAACAAAGCAATTGATGCACACATTATGTGGTCATTGTGAGTTCTTAATAGCTGCAATCATATTTCATCTACAGTAAAACCCCTCCAAACGGACATCCCTCCTCTTATGCCAACAACTTTTTATTCCCCAATTCCAAGGCAAATAACATTAAACCCCTATCCTGCAGACACCCCTCTATTGCAGACAAAAACAAAAACTGTCGCCTTAGTGTCCGCATTTAAGGGGTTTTTCTGTACTTAGAAGTATTTGCAGTCATGAGGAACACTTAGGTAGTTAGCAGATCTTTTGAGTAACTGCAAAGAGAGCTTTGCATTCCTTGCATAGAAGTATCAACTTTTGAAAATATTCATGATTAATTTCATGGAACTAGATCCTAATAGGTATTTTTATACAGTTCTAAATATAATACCTGTTTGCATTTTTCCTTTTTATCATCATTTATTATTTATAATTTGTTTAATATTTGAAATTCTGTTTGCTTAATTTTATATATATATATATATATATATATATATATATATATATATATATATATATATATATATACAATGCATAAAACAAATAAAAGTAGAAAAGAGAAAAAAAATTTACAACTTTAACTTAAAAATGCGCAATATTACGATTGTTTTTATTCATTAATACAGTAGAAGATCGTTATAACGCCGACCTATATAATGCAATTCTCTATAAACCACACTACTTTTCAAAAGTAAACAATAGGTTTTTAAGTTTAAAAAAATCCCTCTGTTTTGCTTTGCAAACATAAAAATTGTTAGGCAAACTAAATTTTGGAACAGTTTTTCATCTTTCCATCTTTATATCTTTATTTAAAGCTTTTAAATGAAAATTAAGACTCACAGTAAACACAGAAAATACTAGATGGCTCTTGAAAATGCAGCTGTTATGCAAACTATGAAGCTAGCAGAAGTGCAGGATTTTGATTGTGAAACATATTTATTTGTGAATAAATAATTTTAATATTGGTCTGGTGCTTTAATACTCATTGCAGATAAAACTCACTCTGAAGTGCTTTTTTATAGATATATATTCTGAATATTAGTTTCAAAATTTGTGAAATGATCTATATGACGTAAAAACCTATATAACGCAAAAGCTCTGGTCCCAAGGTGTGCGTTATAATGGTCTTCTACTGTAACATATTTCCTCAGAATATGAACTTAATTCTGCTTAAAAAAATAAAACATTTCATGCTTTTGAGGTATTAGATCACAAAATTCACGTTTTCATACCATTTTTGTTCATCTTTTTTGCATTAAAAAATATTTTTAAGAGTAATATCATCCCAGAATGAGGTTCATATAGAGTGTAGTTGAATAAAGAATATTCACACAAAATTTCAGAACGATTGGCCTATTACACTTTGTACTAGAATGCACACCAGTTTCAAGAAAAACACGATTGCAAAAAAAACTGCTGTGAACATTTTCGAATCTTCACAGTTTTTTAATTCTCATAGCATTGAAACTGAACGTAATTTTGAATTGAAATTTCGGCAACATATTCTTGAATAGTTCTACTAACATTTTATGACAATCAAAAATGGTTTTTTTGACCGGTCTAAACTGGTTTCCCCCCAAAAATAGAGAATCCACTGTAGTTTCTAACTTTGTAATGCTACTTGATTACAGCTTATATTTGATAATACAGTTGGACTCACTTATAACGAGCCCTGATTTAACAAGAAAATGAGAGTCTTGGTCGGTATAATGCTATAACTCGCTTCTTAATTGAAAACCCAGATTAAAGCTAGCAATATTTTTGTGATTCTTGAAATTTCATTGACTTCTACCTTTTTAGATCAGCAAATCCCTTCTTTGAAAAAGTCCTTTAACATGCTGAAGTTGACCAAAACTTAATAAGTATAACGTCTGCAGAAAAGTATGGGCAACTTTTGTTTTTGATGTGCACTACTTCCAAGGATGTTGCAGCTGAAGTTCATGCTGAAGCAGCATGAGAAAAAAAAATAAATAAAGGCAATGAGATGGTAGTGTCAGTTGTGAAGAATTTGAGGCTGGAACACCAAACACCCTCATGGTACTAGATGGTGCACAAAAAAACTTTAAAAAAAATTCTGAACCAATGGTACAAATGCTGATGTTTCTCAGTCCATAAGAATTTCTTGGAAAATAATGGCACAAACACAAAACAAAAATCTCTTAAAACGTTAAAATTAAAGCTAATTTTTGTGTCTGAAACCCAATTTCTAATTTATACGAGCATCAAATTAAATAAAAGTTAATCATTAAAAAAATAACAGAAATTACATTTTTGCGTCTTCATACATTTTCATTCTTCGGCAATTCAACTTGATTCGTTACATTAGGGGATTTTTGTTTTGACAATGTAATTAAGAGAAAAGTAAAAAATCAATCTACTTAACTTGAATGATTTTTACTGCAGCTAAAAAGACTAGGAATGATAATCAACAGACAAAAGGGATAACTTGAAACTGATTTTACAATGTTACTGGTTGCAACTAAGATTTGAAATAAACTTGAGGGAATTTAAGAACTCCAGAACGAAACAACGACCTTTCTACACACCCCTCAATTCCGGATTCCTTATGAGTTTCGTAGCAACCTTTAGTGAATATAATTTTCTCCTCTAACCTTCATTTTTCATGAGACAAAGTCTAAAGTTAAAAAAAAAAAAAATCTACAAATGTCTCGAAAAAAAAATTCCATATATAGAGATTTTTTTGATACATAGAAACACTTTTTCTATGTAATGAACATATAAATTTACTGGTATTTCAATATATAGAAAATTTCGATATGTTGAAGTCAGATATATGGAGGTTTGAATGTATGTACAAATTTTTCTGATTTTTCCCCCCATGATCCTGGTTTTCACAAGCTCTTGGTTATAACAAGCAAAATACATGGTTCATTTGTGCTTATCATAAGCAAGTCCGACTATACAAAGTATTGAAAACAGCCAATTTTGCCTCTTTTAACTTCAAATAAAAGTAATTTATTTTATTGATTCTGTATTTTTATTTTAATATCAGGTAATACGATGTTGCCAACCAAAATTTTTTGCTCTTCATTGTCAAGAAGTTGGCGGAAAAAATTACAGAGAATCAATGCAGTATGTAGATAGATTTTTAAGGTAAGATATGGTATCTTTCATTTGTTCTGTAAAGAAAAACACTGGAAACAGAATAAAATTCAAAATGGAATTTAAAAGCAGGGGGGGGGGGGGAACTGGTGCTCTGCATATAAAATGCAGCACTTTTTAATTTTCTGCTAATCTTTTTCATTAAAATTTAATGATAACTGTTCTAGTTTTGCATAAATTAAGTTTAATTTAAATTTCAAATCATTCATTTGCCATCAATCAATCTTGATTCTGAGGAGGAGCTAGCCCTTGTGCTGCCCTGTGCAATAGAAGCTTGTGTGCCTTCATAAAGTTGCCGACAGCCCCACATTTTTAGGATGCTGCAGGAACCTGTGTGGCTGCACAGGACCCCCCCCCCTTTTTTTTTTCAATGCGCAAGACATGAGCTTATGGATGAAAGAGAATGCAACATAAGCAAAAACGTTTGAATAGCAGTAATAAAGAACTTACCAGAATCCAATGAAAACGCTGGAAGTATACTGTATACATTGAAATCCCGTTACAATGTAATCAAAGGAACCGATAAAATTTTTCGTTGCAACGGAATATTCATTGTAAGGAATCACCTTAAAACTTTATTTTTATAAAAATGTTAATTTTGCAAATCTACACCCTAATATGATTAATATGCAACATTTACGGTTGCTAACAATCTAAAATATAATTAAACACATTTTCTTTTCTGGAAAAACAAAGAGGAAAATATGGAACACTGACGTTTTATTCATTGGTGGTCTTTACTGAAAGTTATCTTCTTTTGTTTGAGAAATTTATTTCCAAAAAACATTATAAAAGATTCTAATTTATGAGCGTCACTTTACTGACCACATGAAAAGTTGAAATCTTCCTGACCCCCCCCCCCCCTGTGAATTCTGAAGGTGCCTCACGTTTGGCTAGTAGAAATTGACTGTGCATGGCTAGACACTGGCATTTGGTGTCTCACATCAGGTTACGTTTCAGCATGAGCAGATTTCCACCTTGAATAAAGCTACCTTGAACAGCTCTGTTTCGAAAGTGCAAACTGAGTTTTCCTGTTACGACTTGTGAAAGTCATTTTTTGATTTCAGAAAACAGCAATAACCAAAAAAAAACACTTTGTTGTTTCGAATTTTTAGAAAAATCATTTCATTAAAACAAGAAATTTTATACATTATCTTAATGGGTTTTAAAACGGCACCAAACGTTTTGTTCGTTGTAACAGATACTTCGTTGTATCGGTATTTCCTGTAATGGGATTTCACTGTGTGTCTATATATATATATATACATATACACAGAGGAAAGGGGGGCACATGGGAACATGGTATGTTTTACTAAGATAACTTTAAGCAAAAAATCTTGAAAAATTCTCAAGTAATGGCAGTTTCAGTTCTACCTTTTGGACGAACTTTTAGAGCAATAAGCCATTTTAGGTTTCTTTAATGATAACTTCTTTGACTTAGCGGGGGTATATAATTTTATCATTATTGTTTTTTGATGAAAACATATTTTAACTATTAAACGAGTATTAATAATTGCACATCATTACATTACATGAACTTTCAGGTAAATTTTGGACAATGCTGAAACTTTTATACTAAATTAAGAATTCTTCTTTTTTGCATGTTAGTTCTAAGCTAGATGATGGGACACTTGTGAACACAACATCCAGGGACACATGTGAACATTTCTCATATCTCCTCCATAATACTGAATATTGGTGTAGGATATTATAAGTGTTAAAAAGTGTAAATGTTTATAATTATTATTTTTCTATAATCAGTTTGTAAATTGATTGCTAATTACTATTATTTTATCTGCATTTAAAAAAGGGATGGGACAGGGGCGGCAAATAGGGGGTGCGAGAGATGGCAGTTGCACCCCCAAATTTTTCACTAAGAATAATAAAAAATGGGAAAATTCAATTTAGATAACTTTAAAAATCATTTGCCTGAATTTTCAGAACAGAAAAAAACTGATGGAGGATAAGTGTTCGCCTTAACTAAAGAAGTAATCTCTTCATATGGGTTAAATATTTCAAAATTGAGTAATCTATGTTATGATGGTGCATCTTGTATGAGATGCCCGTACAGTGTAGAGACTGCGCAATTTTTACGCGTAAATTCCATCTCATTTTACATAAATTTTTATGCTTATATTATAACTTAATGTTTAGCTGGTAAGTGTTCATTGATGCCATGTACTAAAAACACATTTTAGCAACTCGATGTATCATATGATTTCACGGAAATTTTTTGTAAAAATATGCTATTTTTGAAAAACATCCCACATCAAAAAATACTTTCACATCAACAAATGCATCTTGAGGCTCTTTACTTGACAATCTCTGAGTGACACAAGATGGTCTTCAAGAGTTTAATCTCTAAAAGATCCCTGGAAGAATTACTGGAAAGCGACCTTTTCAGTGATAAAAAAAATTGATGTCATTTTAATATGTATGCATTTTTGTTTGAATTTTTTGTTTACTTTGTTTATACTGCGGAGCATTTTTTTGCTAAATGCTACATATCATAAAAATTTTAATTCGCTAATCTTAATTCTTGGATCGACAATTGAAACTCTTAGTAATTTTCACATTAATGCATACTTGAACCAGGTGTGGAACTTTGTGACAGAACTTTTCATAACTGTTTTTACTGTATGCCAATGTAGAAGAGGTGACAAAACCCAGATGAAGTTTTGGTCAAAATATTAAAGCAATATTTTCAATAAACTGATCAATTCAGTTTCTCAAGAAACTGAGACAGGATTTAATGAGATATATTTATTATTGGTCTTAAGTTCAATATTATGTAGGTCGGTTATAGAAAGCGAAAAAGAAAATATTACACATATAAGTAATAGCATGAGGGAAGAGGAATTGTTTTGTGAATTCTGAATTGTGACTATACTTGTTAATGACACAAAATAAATACTAGCCCATTTAAAAAGCTTTCTTGGTTATTTTAAAGAGAGGAATCTAAAGGAAATGTGCTTTTTGACATAACTTTCTTGCTTCCATTGTTTTTTGACTGTTTCAATCAGGTCAGTCATTTGAAAGATGACTTTCGCGATTAAATGGAAAAACCAACGTAAATAAAGCACAAATTTACACGAAAATACAGCATATAGCTATTTCAAGGCTACAATAATGGAGACTCTTCATCGGTGTAAAAAAAACTCCGCACACAACCAGAAAGCTGTAGGAGAACTGAACGTCAACCAATTTTGACTATTGTGTCTCAGGAGGATAGAGAATTGTCTTCGAAGCGCAATGAGGCAAAGCAAGACCTTCCTCTTTAGCTATACTGGCAATAAATTAAGTCATTGGATATTGATTAACTATAGTTACAAAATTTTCTGTTCTTCCTGACTCCAAAAATAGCAGATTAACACTTTACTAAAAAATAAAAACTAGTACCGAGATATTTTGTGAGATAACTTATAACAAAATTAATTTAAAGCTTCGGACGCAAAATTTTTAATTGTTCTTTACAAACCTAATTATTCTTAGCATTAAAGCCAGTTAATTATCAGTTCTTGTTAACCAATATGTATTTTATACCGTACTGAGGAAATTCATGTTCAAGAAACTCGACCCCCCAAACGAAATATTGAAATGCCGCCCCTGGGATGGGATATGTTTGCTTGTTTCTTAGTATTAGTTTTCTTCAATAAATTGTCATTTATTTTTCTTTTTTAGGACTCTATTATCAAGTGAAGAATTAAAACCTTTTGGTCATAAAAGGATTTTTCTTGATGAAGAGTTTACCTGTCCAGAAATATTTACTGTAAGTTCAAGCAAGTGTTTTAAGTTCATTTCAAACTGAATGCTTTTTATTATGCTATTCATTATAAAATATTTCCCCCCCCTATTTTGAGCTTTGGTTGCTTCCTCTTTAAAAACTAAATTTCTTCCCAGCTTCTAAAAGTAAAATTAATTTTCTGCTATTGCTTTCAGGCTTTGGGGAGCTTATACTTTATCCATAACAGCTTAAAGGATGTCCACATTTGGGATTTTCATGGTATGTTTGTGTTGTTATTCAATTTTCCAACTACAGTAGACCCTGATTTTATGCGGATTTGATAATACACGGTTTAGGATTTGACATCTTTATTTTGTTTTACCTGGATGCGGCATTGCAAGCAAATAAAATTTTTACCCTTTCAAAATCCAAACTTCTGAGATTGCAGATAACATGGAATAAATTGCATTTTTCTTGCTATTAAGTGAGCTTCAGCCACTGGAGACATTCTTTGTAATTGGTTCCTGAGTGCTTTCCATAAGTGAAGTTATTAAACTCACATAGCTCAAGGCTTGCTGGAAGAACATCTTTTAGAAGTGACAAAGGAGGACAAAATCAATGACAATACCAACATCGATGACATGCAACCAAAAACTTTCAGGTTGAAAGTTTGAGTCATTCTTTGACAATGGCAAATGATCTTTCTCATTTGTTAGTGAAAGACGATCTCTTCATTGAAGTGACATGACTAGTCATGAATGCGCTAATGTTCTACAAAGATCTAGAGAAAAGTAGTTAATGAATGCAATTATCATACAAGCTCTTTTCTATCTATCATAACAAGCTCTTTTTTTTATAAACGCTAAGTTCATTCATGTTTTCTTAACGCTCATTGTGCATATATGTCAAAATAAGTGCTCATCAAACTTATATTTATCTGTCACTAGAATGTTGTTGTTTTTTTAAATCTATGGAACTTATCCCTTATTTTAACACTATTATTAAGTCTTATTTTATGCCATTTTGATCTTAGCAACATTTTTGTAGGATGTAACTACTGCATAAAATCAGGGTCTGCTGTAACTCCCATTCTAAAATTCTTTCCAAACTACTTTATAATCTTCTCTTAGTAATTATTCTAAACTCCAATATTGTCCATTGACACAGACAAATCTCTTAGGTAGGTAGTGATAAATTATGTATTTCACATATTAATTTCCCTCTCAATTTTCTTTCTCTTATGAAGTTTCTAAACTTTTCAATTATGGCATCATTCATTTCAGTTTTTTTTAAAGCCCTAAGTAGCATAATGTAAAAATTCCTGATATTTTTTTCATTTTTTCAACTTAATTATTCAATGACAGTTTAAAATTTGAAAACTCTGCCAGAAACTTTGTTTCATATGAAAAGATTCTTTTTTTTATAAATTTTTTTACTTTTGCCAAACTTTTACTCATAAGATCTGCATTGTTTGACTTTTTTGTTTTCTAGGCTCAAAATTTGTACCTCTCATTGGTGAAGAAGTTCATAAGGGCAACATTGAGCATGTAGAAATAAAAGAAAAATCCAAATTTCCTTCTGAACTATTTCCTGAAGTAAAACATTTGTTTATGTATCTCATACTTTTTTTCCTAATGACCAGTGGCAGCATGTGTATGGGGTGGGGGAGCCATTCCTTGTCACTTTTTGTGGCTTAATATTAAATTATTCACCGGTAATGTTATTATTAGAAATAAAATTTTATCCTGCTGAGAGCTTGTAGAGCATCTGAGAACGTGTTAAGTTTTCTTTTGGTTCTAGAGCTGTAGTCAAATGGAACTTTCAAAAAAGGAGCCACTAATTTCATTTTAGTGATGTGAAGAAAAAAAAAATCATTGCTATATGTAATAAAATGAGTAAAAATGACCAATGGAGTTATTTTCTGCAAAATTAAAAAGCAAATACAATCTTAAAATTTCATTTAGGGATGTTCAACTATCAGTATTCTTTAATTACCTAACTCGACATTTTTCAAAAAAGGGGCAGCCAGTTTCGTCTTAGTGACATAAAAAAAATGCCCAATATTAAAAATTATTTTTTAAAAGTTAATATAAAGGATAAAAATATTTTTTTCTGTAAAAAAAATCTTAAAATATTATTCAGAAGTGTTTAAGAATCTGCATTGTTTAAAAATTATCAAACTGTGTGTTTGGGCTGCTGACAATTTCAAACAGTTTAACAAAAAAGTATTCAGTACATTATAGATACCTTCGGCATACCTGGGTCTAAAAAAGAAGTAAAATATCATCTTGGAAATCATAGCAAATTTTCGGAAAATACTCTTGGGGCCGCAAAGGTTAGAATTTTTAACAAATAAAAATTGAAAATTTCATTTTTGGTAATTGGGCAAGTTTTCCCTCTATTTTATTTTTAATTAGTACGATAGGAGGGAAGAGTAAATAGTGAGGACTCATTTCAGGACTTCAAATCCAAAACATTTCCAGGAGTGAGCACCCAAACCTCCTCGCCCTAACATTACCAACAATCGTCTGAAATGTGGTTTTCGGAAATTCAATTTTGAAAAAAGAACAGGGGAAGGAGAGTGAGGGAGGCAGCCGTAAGGAAGCCCTGATGGGCAAATTCGGCAAATTTTGTTTAATGATATGGCAAAAATATCACCATTCAGAAAGTTATGTTTGACAATATGATAAAAATATCATTTGGCAAAATTTGAGTTAATTTAGGAGAATTATCATCATTCAGGGAAATTTGGTATTCCATTTGGCCCATTGAGAGTTTCCATCCTGATAAAATGAAAGTTCGTGGAGCACCTGAAAAGGCCCATCATTTGGGCAGTTAGGAGACTGGTTTTTAACACCCCCCCCCTTTTTATTTTAAGATTTTAGAAGCAATGAAATTCTAAAATGAGTGCGGTATTAACCCAATTAAACACCAATTACTTTCCCTCTTCAATGAGCTCCCAAAAAAGATGTATATACTTTCAAACTCAGAAACAAGTTACGACAAATGAACTCTTTGATAAATTTAGAAATTGAAACAACCGTCAATTTAATTTTTTTAAATTCTAAATATTTTTTACTGTTGAAGTTGCCTAACCTTGCCCCTCTCTGGATACGCCCATGCGTAGAGCTGGCTATCGCCATCCTTGCTGAACGAATATTGTAAAGCTCTAACTCTTTCATTCTAAGCAATCTTTAACAGCTGGCAATCCCCACTTGTGGTCATTTTTGCATAGGCAACTTTAGTTTATTATGTTCAGAAAAAAATTAGCTTTAATTTGATATATAAATGATGACTATACTTTATGAGCGCATAAATGTGCACCAATTGTACCCGTTTACATGTGGCTGCGAATAGCTTGCGGCCAGTTGCGCAACAGCAACCATAACTTTTCAAGTTCTTTAGGTACGAGGTCTGATCAAAAAGTTCCAGGACTTTCTCAATAATTCTATATTAAAATTTTTTTACAATTATTCTAACTTATCACATTCAAAGTACTCCCCCTCTGGAGGAAATACACTTCTCCCACTGGTGTTTCCACTGACCCATGCACCTGGAAAACTCTTCTTCGGGGATGCTGTTGAGCTGCTCCCGCGTTTTTTCTTTAATCTCTTCTATCGTCTGAAATCACTGTCCTTTCATCGGGTACTTCAGCTTGGGGAACAGCCAGAAGTCGCAGGGGGCCAGATCAGGTGAATAGGGGGGGCTGGGGAAGGGTTGTCATGTTGTTTTTGGCCAAAAAATCGTGGATGAGGAGGGCGGTGTGACAGGGCGTGTTGTCATGGTGGAGAAACCACTTGCTGGTCGCCCACATTTCAGGCCTCTTCTGCCTAATTTTTTGACGCAAAGTTCTCAGGGTGTCAAGGTAGCGAAATCTGTTGACTGTTTCACCTTGTGCGAGGAATTCATGATGGATCACACCTTTCGAATCAAAGAAAACAGTGATCATCACTTTGACGTTCGATCTCACCTGACGAGCTTTTTTGGGTCTTGGTGAGCCTTTTGACTTCCACTGGGACGACTGCACCTTCGTTTCCACGTCGTAGCCATAAACCCAACTCTCGTCACCTGTGATGATGGTTTTCAAGAAGTTTTCGTCGGAACTGGCCATTTGCAAGAGCTCCTGACAAACCTCCAGGCGGTGCGCTTTTTGATCCTCTGTCATCAGACGTGGAACGAATTTGGCTGCAACCCTTCTCATCTCCAATTTTTCGGTCAGGATCTCCTGACATGACCCAAATGAGATGTGGCACTCCTCTGCCATCTCTCGAATCGTTAAACGTCGATTGGAACGCACTAGGGCATTCACTTTGGCCACTTGAGCATCTTCAGTTGAAGTTGAAGGCCTTCCTGAACGAGGGTCATCTGTCGTTGAAGTTCTGCCTTCCTTGAACCGTTTGAACCACTCATGGCACCGTGAACAACTCATTACTTCATCACCGAAAGCGTACTGAAGCATTTGGAAAGTTTCCACGAATGATTTGCCCAATTTAACGCAAAATTTGACGCAAACGCGCTGCTCTACTTTCCTGTCCATTACGAAAAAGCTAGAAACAAAGAAGTGGCTTCTGTAAAACAGCTGTAACTTCCGTTTGGAGAAGGTTATCAATATTATGAAACAACAGCTGTGCTCGGGAAGACTTACTCTAAACAATGCTGCCAACTGGAAGTCTCTAGCACTCTCTGTTCCCGCGCAATTTCAAAAGTCCTGCAACTTTTTGATCAGACCTTGTATATTTCTTTGAAGTAGAGTATAGTTTATTTTAATAACAAATGCGTTATTTTTACCCCAAAATGTCAATATTAATTTGAAAAAAATACTTGTGAGCACTTCTTGCTAGGCAACTAGCCAAAACACATTGCCCCTTTCATAATGTAATATAAAAATTTGATTTGGACTTTATACTCAATGAGTGCAGAATTTTGCAGCCGGATCGTAGACTATATGTTCAAAGTTACGAATCGAAAATTATCTTCCCCTTCCCTTTTAAAACAACTGATCCTCTGCATTCGGTAATAGAAATTCTGGGGGCAAATAGTTAGAAATTAGTTTCTTAAAAGCAAGTACCAACTTCCTATTAATAAAACAAGCTTGCAGTATTGATAACAACAATTCTTGGTTTGAAACTTTCTTTAATTTTTGGTGTTTTCCCATACTATCTAGAAATTTAAAAAAATATATTTTACTTTTGTATGTGCTTAGGCATGCAAGATTCATCTTAACATCAGATGCAGCCTTTCGGTTAAAAAATATTGTGTACCATTGATTTATAAGAGTTAGTATTAGGACACTGATTTCGAAAAAAAAAATCTGAAATAGAGTCCTGAGCCAAATTCCTTCCCATAACATCATCAAAAGTGATCTACAACTGCATTTTTAGGACTTCTTCTATTTCAAAATTTTTATGCGAGAGCATAAGTGCCCCCTGCATCTTTTTAACATCATTGAAGATTTTATAACCTTTAGCATTTGGAAACTTCAAGTAAAATTGCTAGGGGAGTGCTCTTAAACCCCTTTCCTTCCTCATCATTAACCCTCTGATGGTCCTGGGTCATGAGTAAGATGCGTGAAATTCTTCCCCATGAGAAATATTTTTTGAGTAACTTGCCATGTAAATCAAGTACCCTACCTTCTATCACTGCCTAGCTATTGCCCTGCTCCTTCAACCATTTGACAATGAACATTTAGCATCAGACAAATAAGTGTAAAATGCTTTTTAAATGTGCTCGGTAGGGCATGATAAGACGGTCAAAACCATCAGAGAGTTAAAGATAGCCTGAAATTTGGTTCTTATGACTTCAATTTTGAAAACTTTCTGGTGACATAACTCCAGCCCTATTTCTTGCATGAATATTTATACTTACGACCAATGTCATATTACTACCTCTCCTTTCACGAATATTTTTTTTTTTTTTTTGATTGCACGACAGCATTGGTTCTGACCCCCTCACTTTTTCTTACTACAAGCCGCCACTGCTAATGGTTTTAGAAATTTTATTACAATCAGTATATGTTTTGTTTTACACATGCTTTGAATATTTTAGCTAACATTTTTGTCTTTTGAGTTAAATTACAATCTCAGGAAGGATCTTAATAAAGGATAAGTGCAGTAAAATTTATAAAACAATTAAAAGCTGCGCAATTTTTTTATGGTTAAAAAAAAAGCAATTTAAATGATCTCAGGGTACTTAATGATAATGAATCGTTAAATACAATTTTATGTACCTTAATTATAACTTATGTTTTTGATTTTAGAATAAAGGCTCTCGGAAAGGTTTTATGAGAACGAGATGGAAAATCAGTCACACAATTTTTGATATGATTAATGTTCATCTTTTTCATGACGAATCTAATTTCATTGCCATTGAAGATGTAAGTAGTATTTTTTCTTTAAGTTGAGTTTATTATGTGTTTGAATTTGAATATACAGTAGGGTGGGCCAAAAAATACTTTTTTTTTGCATATTTTGATGATGGGTTGTGCAAAAAAGGAGCCATTGGTAGAACGAAGTTTGCATCAAAAATCTTAAGTTTGAAGGACAATTTCTTGATCTGCTGCAGAGTGTGTTGAAATTTATGCCAAATACTGTGTTTTGATGTTTTTAGCAAAAATTGTAAAAAAAATAAATATTTTTCTACTTTTGCTGATAGATAGTATAGAAAAGGTTCCATTGATGGTATTCAATTCCCATAAAAAATGAGGTGTTAGGGTATAATTTCTTCAATTGCTGCAAATGCACAGAGCTTTTAACAATTTTCTGGTTTTTTAATGCTTTAAAATTTTGTCAAATGTTGAAATACTGTTTTTGTCAAGTTTATCTGAAATAATTATATAGTTTGTAAAATATTAGGCATTTTTTTGGTGCTTGATGTGTTACGAATTAGCTAGTTGTTGATATTTAATTTTTAACTAGAAGAAATGGTTTTAGAATACTTTGTACAGATCTCAGTGTCCTTTACTTTGAAAACCAACATAAAAGAGCCCAAAGCTCACCAAAGAGGTGGCTGCTAAGTGAGTTTCTATTGTCCTCCCAACAGACTTTTATTTACAATTTTTTACCTCTTTTGGAAATGAAAGCCTTTTACATGTTAAATTTCGACCAGTTTACATTTCTTGTAACGTTACTATGAGGAAAGCATGTTTTCCTTTATGACTACATATGTTCATTGCATCTTCCATCTCCATTTCAACCACTTAAAGCATTTGCCATGTCTGACACAGGCTATGCCCATGCCACACATGCATCTTATTAAGGTTTTCCAATCACGAAATCCAAATCCCACAAGATCCCGCATTATATTCAGCAGGATTAGTTCTGCAACATTTCCAATCCCTTAAAGATTTTCCATGCAAACGTTTTCCAACTTTTGGTGCTCATAAAACAAATCTTTTCACAAGCTTCTTAAAGTTTGAATCACTTTCCTCGTATATCTACAAAAAGAGCCAGAAAAACTTTGTGTCTCATATGATGAACTGTGGATTTATCATTTTAGAGCACAATGAAAAGAGAATATATTTTTCTAAGAATGAATTGGTATTCTCATACAAAGTTTTTGTTTTCATACATCAGCAATTCAAAAATTGCGTAAAAATTCTAAACGTAATCATCACTAAAATTTTAAACCCAGAAATTTGCGATTTAGAAAATTTCTCAACTGATTTTTTTTAGAAAAAATTGAGAAAGTACATTGCAGATTGCAAAACAAAACCCGCTGGAGTAGCCTAAATGCAGTGCTGGAATGCTTCAGTAAGCTTAAGGAAAACACTCAAAACCTTTAACTTACTAGAAGTGCACAATATTTTGTTCCGAAGAAGAAGAAAGTGTACTATATTTTTCGCTGAAAAAGCTTCAATGAAAAACCATTTATTATTTATGCTCTCTATGCTGTGGAAAGTGCCTGCCGATGTCTTTATCACCGTGAAGCTGATGTAGTAATTTTCAAGTGGTATCCTGAAAATTATGTTGGATGAATAAGCTGACTAATCTGCAATATTCGGTTCAACTCTAAAAGAGAAGACAGAAACTTGGATGAAACATAGGATGACTCGCTGAGACTGAAACTTTCTGAAACCCAAATCAGTATTCTCTCCCTGCTGTAGGTCCTGGCTTGCCCCTTACTAATGTGAATCCTGGCTATACCCATTCTACTTAGCATTTATTTTTAAAAAAATCCTTGATGAAGGAGGGCGGAGGGGCCTAGCGCTACCCAAACCATCTGAACTGAAGTATTGTTGGATTATTGACCTGCTTCATCTCCAAAAATTTATCCCTTTGAGTAAAAGGGAATGAAGACCCCTGTTCTACTGTATGGTTTATTAGAACATTAATTAAATGGACAACCATTATTTTTATTATCTTTCCACGTGCAAAATGAACCAGTTGTACCAGCAGCTGAAATATAACCAGCCTCATTCCAATTTTCAAATTACCTTGAATTGATATTGTAAAGTAAAATCCCATTACAATGAATTTCTAGGGATCTTACATTTTGTTTGTTGTGACGGGAGTTTCATTGGTACAAAATAAAAAATAAATTAAATTTCATTTTACTAATATCGATCAGATGCATAATTTTTTTGATTTGCATTGTAAACTCATAGTTATTATGTTTTTCAAGTTGCGCTAAAAATTTGTATAAGGGCTGAAAAATTAGTAACATTAAGTTTATTATATTTTTCTAAAACAGAAATATGGACCCACCACTATTGCAATGATCATCAAATCAAATGTAAAAAAATTTATTCCATGAAATCTACGGTTGATTTAAAAATTTGTTTATGCACAGGGCCATCGAGAAGGGGGAGGGGGGCAAGCGTATACATTGCATAGGGGCCCGTGATGTGTGCCTAAGAAAAAGAAAAGTCCCTCCCATACCTTTTTCTTTTTTTAAAAGCTTTTTAGTTTGAAGAAACTCTTTCTGCTAGGGATTACAAGTTTTTAAACTTACAAGTTCGAAGTGAGAAATTCTATTTGTCCTTATCTTCGTAGACCTCTATTGACTCCATCAACCAAAAATAAATATGTTTTTTTTTTCTGCTTAAATTGCAAGGCTAAAAAAAATATTGCTTATTTTTGAAAGATTACCAGAACTTTAGTAAAATGGACAAAAGGCAAAAAATTTAAAAAAAAAAAAGCACTTGCATTTTTAGTGTTTGAAACTTAAATTATCAGCCAGCTCAGTTTGATGAAATATTTTAAAATATACATTGATTTGAGTTTTAAGTTCAGTGATACAAAATGAAACTAATTCTGGTGTTGTTTCTAAAGTAAAAACTGTTACCTAATTTGGGGAAAATTTTGGACGAAGCACTCCTCATCAAATGTCTAAAAGGGGCATTGTTATATCACTCAGGGGTGCCCAACTAGGGGGGTGAGGACCATTAAATTTTTGGGGGGATGTCCTTTTTCTTGGGGGGGGGGGAGATGGGCTCTCCTGTGTCACTGTTTTATTTAAAATCAGTGTTAAATTTACCTATAAGCTAAACAAGTTATAGCTTTAGTTGAACTGTCTGAATGGTTAGGGTGTTGCTTTCTCATTAGTACCTATTTTCTAAACATTTTCACCATTTCTTTTAAATAATTTTATGCATTGTTTAATCTAGATAATTTTTCAAATAATTCAGCTTTGTGTTTGTCGGTGGGTTGAAGAGTTTTAAGCGTACCTTCAACAAGAAACTATGATAAATACATTTATGAACAATAAATTAACTTAATTTGCTGCAAACATTATTTTAGAGCTGCAGTATGAAAGTGTACAGAGTAAAAACTTATGGTTTAGAAAGTGCAGAAAACTGAATGAATATTAAAGAACAATTCTCACAGCTGAAATTCACATGACACTACAAAGAATAATCAAATTTCAGGGCATTTGGAATGTGAAAATTGTTCCCCCCCCCCCTTCCCCTACACTTTTCATATCACATGCCTTGCAACTACCAATTGCAATTAGACCCACTGACAATATTTAGGATATTTATGTAAAAGCAGGGCTCTGAAGAAAGTTTCATAGGTGCCCATAAATCCTGTCGACGGCCCTGTTTATGCAACTGAATTAGAAGAAGCAGCCAAAAAGAGATTTTGTAGCTGGTTTCTGATACATTAGATAAAATTTTAGAGTTTCTAAACTTGCCAAGGCTTGTAGATGCAACTTTCATAGCATCTTCAATGATTTAATTTTCTTCATCTTCAGAACTTTCTTCATTGTTTTCATCCGTAACAGATCTTTACAATAGCTGTTAATGTGAAATGATAGCAAGTTGGAACATTTTTATTCATAGTTAAAAAATTCTTGTAGATGCAACTTTCATAGCATCTTCAATGATTTAATTTTCTTCATCTTCTTCTTCATTGTTTTCATTCGTAACAGATCTTTACAATAACTGTTAATGTGAAATGATAGCAAGTTAGAACATTTTTATTCATAGTTAAAAAATTCTTTTAAAGTTTACACTTTGATCCCTGAATGTTTTTTCTTTCATTGTGTTCCAAAAGTAAAACAACTAAGAGTTGTTGCCGTAGCAAATTATTTCGTTGTAGTGAATTTTTAATAGATCACTATTTTTTTAAAACAATATTTTTAAAATCTTATTCTAATAGCAATTAAAACTGGATTGAACATTAATTTTGTGAAAAGACATATTTTGCTGTCTCTTTATTAACTGTAATGAGATGTTACTGTGTGTATGTAACAGGTGGTTATAAAATAAGTATTTCTACTTGGAGCAGTCTGTGGCTTGAAGGAATCATCCAATTGCAACCAAAATTGGAACACTTACTAATCTTGAAGGGGGGAGAAGGATGGTGTAATAAAAAATGTTAGCTGCAAAAAGTGCCAACAGGTGGCGCTGCAGCCTTCAAAAAATGGCCCTGACAATGCGAACACTGTAGTAATCATGAGTAAATTAAAGAAGCAGTCATTTCTGCCAGTAATGACTGCAGAAATGACCTGCTTAATGACTGCAGTATCATAAAATACGAGATGCCTCTCAGTTTACCTGATCACACTTTGGTTTTTAAGCTATTCTACATTAACAGCTCAATTGCTGCATCTATTTTACATGAATTTAGGAATGCGTAAAAAAGGAAAAGCAAAGCAAGATTGGGCCTCACCCAATATTAGGCAAGCAGTACAAAATTTCTTATGGCAACATTTCGGATGATTGATAGGACATTAAGCAGGTATTTTCAAATAGCGTGGCCAGCTTGGAAACATCACTTTAGATGAGTCGCATTCCCTAGTTGAAAACGTTGCACATCACCTGGATTGTATCTTCCAGCTCAATGGTCAACTCCTTGAACCTGAACTTGTACCGCCATGCGCAAGCAAAGCATGCCCGTAACACTTTTAATTAAACCACCCAGCTTTACATGCTAATCCTTTTGGCAATTTTTGCAACTGAAATTTTTTATAGCACCATCCCTCCTCCCCCTTCAATATTAGTAAGTATTCCAAATTTGGTTGCAATCGGATGATTCCGTCAAGCTACAGACTGCTCCAAATAGAGGTACTTATTTTATAACCACCCAGTATATATCATCGCCTAAGTGCAACAGTAAGACATCTAATCGCAGAAATAATACTAAGATACGCTACTGTTGCTTTGAGGTGACTATATATGTGTGTATACGTATATAATATTTATTAATTTGTTTTCAGTGTCCATCAAGGTATAGCAAAAATAGGCAGCAAGCATTAGAATACATTTTAAAAAGGTAATTTAAATTTGTAGCTTTCTAAAATGAAACCTGTAAGAAATACAATATATTGCTAGCATTAAATGACAAAAATTTAAATCTGATTACAATTTTGTTTAGAGAAAGCGGTATATATTTCACATTAGATACTTTTTTTTCCTTTACTGTGTTTTATTGCTTTGAACGTGATCATGCCTTTCCACACTATTTAAAGCTTGAAAATGTTGAGAACATTTGAATATTTTAGGGCTATAAGAAATTAAAAAAGCGAAATTTTAATATTATCCTGTCAGACAAAAAATTGGTTAACAAAAGTAGCCTATCCCGAAAATGAGACAACAGAAAAATTGCGATTTAAAAAGTGGCCCATTCCCCTATGCAAATACATAAATTTTTACTTTTCTGACATTGAATTTTTCATTGCATTTTATTTTCATTCTTTTTCAGAGTTTTTTTTTTATCTTTGCAGTTTTTGAAACAAAGAGAAGTTGGTTTCAAAAAATAACGCTGTAATAAACCATCTCAAAGTCTACAAGTTTAAACCAAAATGGCCAATAAAAACAAAAAATTCCTAAAAAATAGTACACGATAAAGTGTGTGTGTGTGTCTTTTTTTCGCTTCAAATTCAAAGGACTCATGTGACAGAAAGAAAGATAAATAAAGTTAACTAATCCAAAGCAGAGAGAATAAGCACCATTGCCTCAAACAAAAATGGGGACTGTTATTTAATGTTCTAGTCATTGGGGGACTATCATATCTCATCTAGACCAGAAATGTTCAACCTTTTATCCTTTGGGGAACCCTTTGCGCTCTCTTGAACGAACCTCTTGATCAAAGAGCAAAAAAAAAAAAAAAAAACATATATATATATATATATATATATATATATATATATATATATATATAGGATATCAAATCTTTCTCCGACTCAAATTTACAAAATTATTTTTTATCCTTATTTACCTCAGTACAAATATCTCAATAAGATAATTCATGTTAAAGTAGCTAAGGGGATTTTTTATTGGTTTTCTAAGGTACATATTCCTAAAAAAGCACCAAATATTTTATATTTTTTACAAGCACAAACCACCTTTAAAAATTCAATCTTTTATTGAAATTTTACTAAAATTTTGGCTCCTTGATAAAGCAAATGCTGATCCATTGCTGAACCTCTGTCAAAGTTATGGGGAACTCAAGTTCTGATTTAAATTAAGTGGCAGTGATGAATTACCAGAACTGATATTTTGCACAGGTCTTGCTATAAAGTGCCTTTCGTAATTGTTTTTTTCCCCCTTTAAGAGGCAGATTTATAATATAAGAGTCAGGCAGGTCATTAACACATCATTTTTGAATTTTCCAAAATTTTTTTGGTTGTTTCTTCTTATAATTTTGGAAGACAGGTATTTTTCTCAAATGGGAGGTATTATTTTATCTTTTTTTGTGTCCATGCATTGAGCAGTAACCAAAATAGTTCTTTAGGTTAATTACAGCTGTCCTTTACTAGCTAAATTGAAACATTAAGTAATAAAAAAAATGACTTTACATTTGCTTGCAGTCATGGAAGTGGATCTCTGTTGAATAAATAGTAATATAAGGGAATTCAAATTCTGCAGAAAAGTATTTGCTTCTTAGCAATTAAACAATCTTCTGACATTTTGTGTGCTTGGTTTTGCTGAAAAAATGCTAAACTTTCTTTTGAGCTGTTTAACTTTTCTCTTTCTTTTTCTTTTTTTTAAACATAAATCCTGAAAGCCTTTTAAATCTTGAAATATGTTGGCATATTTACTCACTAACAAATCTATAGTGCTTTTGTCCAGTTTAAAAATCAACTGGACTGAATGTGCAATTTATAGATATTTTACTCTCTCTATCCTAACAACACAATATCTTTAAGGATTCCTGCGGATATCATCTTCAGGATAGTCTGACATCCGCTTGCTATCTGATAATGCTCCTATACCTGTCGTAACTTTGTCAAAAAGTACTCCTGCTTTCATCCAAAAGACATCCTTTATCTGACACTTTTTGGATAGTATTAAGACAACTGTAAGATACACGAAAACATCTCTTTTTTGGCTGAAAACTATCCTAAGAATGTCTTTTGGACAATTTTAATCCAGAAATAATCCCAGTGGTATCTTATAATACAGTTTCTGG
Organism: Uloborus diversus; assembly: GCF_026930045.1. Taxonomy (NCBI): domain Eukaryota; kingdom Metazoa; phylum Arthropoda; class Arachnida; order Araneae; family Uloboridae; genus Uloborus; species Uloborus diversus. The sequence continues at coordinate 74,369,777 of NC_072740.1, forward strand.
ATGACTATTGATCCAGAAACTCTCCTACTGATACCTTATAATACAGCTTCTGTATAATCCAGAAAGTTTCTTACATGAATCTTATAATATAGTTTCTGGATAATCATTTTCATCCTATTCCAGAAATGATCCTTTTGGTATCTTATAATACAGTTTCTGGATGACTGTTGCTTCAGAAACTGTCCCCTGATACCTTATATCCTTCATAGCTGCCAAATTGTAAGATTTAGCCTTACATTGTAAGATTTTTAAATGGTATTGTAAGATCTTATTGCATAATTGTAAGATAATTAGATTTTAGATCTCTGGTATTGCTTTTTTTCATGAGTTTCCTTTTATGTTGCTTCAGAAGAATAGAGAAACCGCAGATGAAGAGCGTAAGATAAGCTCCAAAATGAATTTCGCTCTGTACAAATAGATGATTTGCCCGATGTTGTGCTAGAAAAGGAGAGGATGGATAAAAAATAGCGTGCTTTGAAGAAATTAGTTGATGCCAATGGTTCATTGAAGTACGAAAGGCTCTCCTTTTCTATGTTTTCCATTCTAGCTATACCTCACAGCAATGCAGAGTAAAAAAGAAGATTCAGTAGTGTCAGAAAGGCAAAGACAGAGCTGTGCAGTTCTCTGTCTGATAATACTGGATGACGTTTTAATCATAAAGAACTTACAACAAAAAAAAAAAACTATTGTTTTGAATAAATTATTGAAATAAAATTTTTGAATGTTGCTAACTCATCAACTTAAGAAAGCTTAAGTTCCAGTTAAATAAAGTTTCAGCAAAAGCAGCTGACTGCATTAATTTACGAAAGAAAAAGTAAGATAATACAGCAAGTTATTAGTTTCTTCCAAAAGAATATTTTTAAAGATTAATATTAAATGATGCATCTTACAGAAAAAATATTAGACAATATTTTAAAAGTGCACACTTGTATTCTTACATTTTTAAATGCACAGGCCTGCCTTTTTGAAACTAACTGCTTGTTGTAATCCTATGTTTCTCTTTTGTGAATCCAGTTTTTTTTTTCTTTTTTTTTTCTGTGCTGATTAATTACAAGTAAAGATTTGAAAATATAGTACTTTTAGTTTTAACGGTTGGTTGTGTGTTAGTTAAAATAGCGTACAAATACACCCACGGCATGCATTGTAAGATTTTGAAAGTTGATATGTTGGCAGCTATGTAAACTTATAATAGCTTCTGGATAATTTTAGATCCAGAAACTTTCCTAATGTTATCTTATAATAAAGCTTCTGGGGGATTTTTGATCCACACACCATCTGAGACATCTTTCTAAATAAAGGCGAAAAAAATCAAATTTATGTCTGAGATCAATTATTAATGAATCAATGGTACTTTGTAGTATTCTTACATGACCTAATACTTACTTTGTTGAAAGTTCTTTAAGAGATTGGGAAGGAAGAACACCACTCAAATAGAAATTATGATTTTAAAAAAAAAATCATAATTTTTTTTAAAAAGATTGAAGATCTTCGTAAAACAATATTTATTGAATTTGATGTCAAACAACATTTTTGAGCTTGATATCAAGCAACATATTTAACAACAAGTAATTACAATGTTAGCAAATACTTTTAAATAGCACATAATTAAGATTTAATATTAGTAAGTACAGTGAATGTCAAAAAAATTTACTCACTTGCTTTTTTTCATGCCCATCTGAAGTAGTAGATACTGGCAAAGTTTCAACATTGAAGAGAATTTAATTACAATTTCTCTTTAAAGTCGTAACTCAACAAGTATTGTTCTTTGCTTTCTCCTCTTCTAACTTTCTTCAAAACCACTAAGAAACATAGTGTTATCCTATTTTCTTTACTCTACAATTCATCAGTAAAAAAACACTCGCCCAAACAAATGTAAACATAAGAAACATCCTCCCGCAAGAAAATACAAATTCATAACAAATCTAAAAAAGATTCCAAACTGAAAAATAGTAATATATTCTCCATCAAACAATAAAACCAAAGCAAATGTGTAACTTTTAACTAACTATCAGACATCCTGAATTTCAACGGAACTTGAAGTCACTACGTGCAGCCAAAAATACGGAGATCAAAAATGGCGTTGCAATAACAAATACACACATGTGTGAAAACTCGCTCGATCCAAAAACAGCTTCTGGAGAAAGAGTGTTATTGGAGTACTCCTGCTTTTGTTATCCAAAGGACTCCTAAAGGAGTCAGTTGTAGGATAGTCCTATCATAGGAGCTTTGGGATCAATTTTGGCCATCCAGTGGAAGGCTGTGGTTCTCTGGGGAGCTAACCTGATTTCGGAATTTTTAAAGTAATTTTCCAGTAGTTTTGAAAGAAAAAGTAATGTGATTGATAATAAAAAACTTTGCTCAATAATTTAGCAATATTTTGAACATTTGCACATTTGCATGATCTTTTAAATTAATGTATTTTCCTAGTTGCAGTAAAAGTTTATCATTCTCATCATCATGATCTGATAAATCCCGAGTGCCAGGGCACCCAGAATTTTTTTGTATAGCATCTAAAAGATTTTCCTGCCTTGTAAGATAAAATAATAATAATAATAATAATAATGTTGGTATCTGCTTATTCTATTGCAGTAATTATGTTAATTTAAATTACAACTTTTAATTAAAATTTTTACCAGATTAGGTTTACATTATAAATTAGATATTGCCATACATTACAAATAGAACAATCATCCATTTTAACTAATATTGCTAATTATTATGCTAAATTTAATCAGTATTTCAAAAATTTGGTCAGTTAGATCAGTATTTTTGACCTTTCAAACAGTTTTTACCCCCTGTAACTGCCTAGTAGATCAGGATCTGCATTTTCATGTTTAACATTGACTTTTTTCTTTCACATGACATACATTTAACAATATTTAATGTTTTCTTTAGAGTTGATATTTTTGTTATATTCTCTTATTCTCTGTAAAGAAGTAGAGTAGAGTGTCAAAAATTCAAGTCTCAAAAGTCTGAGATTCTGTTGAATTTGAGGTGCTTTGTTTGTGTTTTCAGTTACATTTTTTAGAAGCTAAAAAATTATTTAAATCAAAAGATGAAAGTCGAAATGTTTTACTATTGTAAAACTTTCTTAGCTTACATACAATAAAGTAAAAAAAAAAGGTGTTGAGAGGTCGGTCAACAACATTTGCCCAGTTTCATGAAATATTCATTGAGTGCTAGAGATGGATTAATATATGCCTTGGAGATAATAACTTGATGCAAAAAAAAAAGAATTCTAATATTGTTCAGGCTCAAAGTACGAATAAACAGCCCATTTGGAATATCTAATTGCAATATTTAAAAAAAAATGCTCAGCTTGACATCGTGTGAGTCGTGTATGTGAAATTTTAACCTACTATGATTTGTTGTTTCTTGTTGTGTTATGTACTTACATACACACACATATACATACATTCAAGTGTCGCAGAAAAACTTATCAAAATGCTTTTTTTTTGAGCCTACAAGTTTACACACCAAGATACATTTACACTTCATGAAATAAAACCAATCAAAATTTGTTGAGAAGTAATGAAAATGAAAATTTATGCTGCAATATGAGGGACACATTTTTCATGAAGACGATACATCCTCTTCATTGTTCAATGGAGTGAAAGGTGCGAACCTTTATGTGATCCAAACTGAAAAATTTCAAACACTAGGGATAATTTGCCAAACAATCCAAGCTTTCAACAATCCAAGGTGTGAGCCTCAATTATCCAGAATTTTTGAGACACTAATGTAAAACTTTTTGATTTCCATATTTCATTTTTATGAACAGAGTTTTAAATTCCAAAAATACGCAACTAATAATTTACATTGTAAAAATTCAGATTGATAGAGTTTTATATGCAGTTACATAATGTTGTGTTTGAAAATGAAACACCCCGCCCCTGCCTCTCAATAAATAAATAAATAAATAAATAAATAAAATAAGTGCATTTCATTATATACTTTTTAAATTCTGTTTTATATGTGTGGAATACATTAATGATGATCACGAACAACATATTCTAAGAAGTTTTCTTTATTCCACTGCATTTTTAGTGAATTTGATTCTTAAAATAGTTAAATTAAAAAATTGTTAATTTATTCAATGTTGAATTGTATGTGCTTAGTTGAATTTTAATTGAGCTAAGACTTTTATTTTACTTGTTTTTAGAATCTCAGTTGATCCATATGAGAAGACGCCATTTTTTATTTTCGGTGATTTCAATTTTCGCTTAGATACAAAAGGTGTTGTGCAAGTAAGTTTATGATCTGTTCTTTTTCTTTTTTTCCTTTCCTTCATAAGTCTTTAGAATTTCCCCCTTTTTAAATTTGAAACGCTTATGTAGCGCTTCTTGCAACAAAGTTATTAAACTTCAAGGTATCATCAGATTTTGAGTAGTTTTCCTTCCTTTTAGTGAACCAAAAGCATATCACTAAAAGATACCAGAAAAGAGTGATACCAAAGAAAATATTGAATAGACCCAAAAATAACACCCAAATTTCTTCTGGCCAGACCCTTGAAAATGTGAGTAGTTTTCCTTCCTTTTAGTGAACCAAAAGCATATCACTAAAAGATACCAGAAAAGAGTGATACCAAAGAAAACATTGAATAGACCCAAAAATAACACCCAAATTTCTTCTGGCCAGACCCTTGAAAATGTATATATTGTTGTGAAAATTATAGTTTACTAAATAGTGTTTAAATTTGCTTCCTCTCTTCTATACTTAAAAGGCAGTTTTTAAAAAAATAGCTTTCTTTTTTCACTTTCTGCTCTAAATTTATAGTAATATTATAGTATAAATCTGCATTTGTATGTAGTTTTCATTGTTCAAATAAATAAATATATATATATATGTATATATATATATCTATATATATATATATATATATATATATATATATATATATATGTATATGTATATATATATATATATGTATATATATATATATATATATATATATATGTATATATATATATATATGTATATATATATATATATATGTATATATATATATATATATATATATATATATATATATATATATATATATATATATATATATATATATATATATATATATATAATATATTTTTATATTATCCTTTCTGTTTTTATATTTAGAAACTGACTAGTCAGACTGTGCCTGTCTATGTAAAAAGTGCCAAAAATGGAGAAATTGAAAAAATTTTGTACAAAGATCCACAGAATGAGAATAAAGTAACCACTTTGGATGTATTTTTTCCCGTATTTTGTTTGTTGCTATTATAAATAATTTTACAGTAAAAATTCATTACTCTGGGAGGGTGTCTACGTACCTGGAAAGTCATGGATTTCGACTGTGATTCAAAATGGTCATGGAAAGTCATGATATTCAGCAAAAAATTCTCAAGTATCATAAAAATTAACAACTGGTTGTGGATTTTGAGTTCAAGAACATGCATATTTACCTATTTGTAGAGATTAGGTGCAAAATTTAAGCATCTTTACCGTTCCTTACTCTTTTACATGCCAGTCCTAATTTTGCACACTTTACGAAATCTAATTGCATCCTCTTCTATAATACTCGCTTGTTTTTCTTTACTATGTGGTTCTACCGCTATTACATTTATAATAATGTGTTTAGCCTTATTTTTAACCCTCCTTTTATGTCTAATGTTGTGTAGTTGAGTACTTGTAGACTTCTAATTTTGTCACTCTTATTAGACTTAAAAATTTTAAGTCAATTGTATCTGTGTTGATTCAAGAGACTCATAAAAACTATCATTAATTTTAGCTGCATCTTAAGTTAATGAAGATATTAGAAAATAAAATTGTTCGAAAGAATTCATTTAGGACATGGTTAAAATGCAGAAATCAGGAAATTTTCAAGGGTAAAAAAAAAAGTGCGAAAATAGTGAAAAAAAATCACAGATTTGGGATTTTTTTTCAATATTTGTAGCCCATCCTAAAACTTTGGTAGCATATCTGGTAATGTCTAAGCTAATTATTTAATACTGCAATTTAATGTTTTTTTCTCATAATTTATTTTATTTATTGTAAACTTTATTTTAGTAATTTCCAAATGATTGCTAGTCAGATTTTTCAAATAACTACTAGCTTTAAAAAAATAATAAGTTTTAGATTCATTAATTTTTTATAAATTAAAATATTTATTTTATGAATTTCCAAAAAAAAAAAAAAACCAAGCTTAAATGTTTTCCTGTTTACCATCAGTTTTATATTGTTATAAATTTTGTAAATAGTAATTATTTTTATGGTTAACTTGTTGTAATCAGGCTAAATTTGGCGTTTATTCCATTATTTTTCATCTAAAATTATCTTAGTAATGTAACCTGTAAATAGTTTCTTGTAATGTACAAACCACCCCTCAACATTCGACTGAATTATACGGTCCTCCCATTTCTGAATGATAAGATTTGTGAATGGAATAAAAAGAAAATATGAGAAATTGGTAGAACATTGTAGGATTTTCTGGATATTTCTTTGCTGAGCATAAAACGCCAGTCGTCTTGTGAATGAGAGAGAGTTAGTTTGCTTTCTAACTGTGGGAGTCTCATTTTCAGCCGTTCCGCTGGATGTGTGTAGTAGCCTTTGTTCTGTGTTTTTGCGTATTTTTGGTGTAAATACTTGTGTTACGGTTTTGTTTATGGTGTTAATTGATATTTGCTTAATTGCTATGGTTAATTTGGCAGTTAACAATATTTCTTGTACATAGTTGTAAATAAATATCCTGTGTTTTCTCAAAAACTCTGTCGTCATTTAAAGAAAGTTTGAAGTTGCACTAAACTCGTAACAATATCATTATTGCTGCATGTTTGAAACTTCTTTTATTTTGAAAAATCATTTTGCAACTGAAACTTTTTTTCAGTATATTTAGTGATTGGAAAATTATTGTGTATCATATATCAATTTTTTCAGAGAAAAAATAATAAATTAGTTTGCATGTAATTTCTTTCCTATATGAAAATTTTGTATGATTTATTGGAATCCAACAGACATTTTTTTAAAAATTAGGTTTATAAATGTATGTCCTTGGTAGCAAAATATTTAAGTTGAAACTCTAATTATTTCATGTGTTGCATAAGTTGTTTTTAAATTATAATGGTAGCTGAGCTAGTTACATTTGAATTTAATTTGAGTTTTTTTAAACATATGTCCAAAGCATAGATTAGATGGTTGCAATATAATTTTCATGAAACACTGATTTAATTATTCTTGTGAAAAAAGTTTTTTTCTGAAAAAATTGCATCCCTTGAGTCATGGAAAATTACACGCAGAAGTTAGGGAAAGTCATGGATTTCAAAATTTGAAATGTAGCAGATACCTTGAAAATGATACATAGAGTATGTATATAATACTTCTGTACGTATTGATGCAAATTAAAATAAATTAATCAATACTAACCATTTGCACTTTTCTATTTATTAATTTATTCTTACAACTCATTTTTAATTCATACTTCATGCAATTAAATCACATTTTCCAAATTCAGGTTGTCTTAACTTTGGAAAGAAAAGTTTTTGATTTTGATCGACATCAAGAAACATTTGCTACCATCAACAAATGGGTATGTAGGTGTTTGTTTACTTCATAATCGACATTTTTCCGTGTATATTTTCAAAAAGGAAAATTTTTGCTCTTTTTTATAATTTTAAAAATCCATTGAATTTTTTCAGATTGGGTTTTAAAAAATAATAAAAAAAATATAACGAACGTGGGTTGCTTCTTTAAAAAATAAAAAGATTACTTATTTTGCAAAACATTAAAAACTCAAAATCTATAAAATGATAACTATCAATATTTTGTGAATTGGTGACTTTGATTTCTAAAAATACTTAGAATGGCACTAGATTTCAGAAATAAAGGAATTCAATTGTTATAGAAAAAATAGGCAAATGTCTTGATATTTATTCAAAAACTTGCAAATCACTTTTCAGTTTGTATTTTTTAAATGCATGTGTGCTTCATTGAATGTGATACATTCAAAAGTATGCAATTATGTTATTTCTGAGACATCAATATTTTGAATCATCATATTTTTTCAAACTGTTAGTCTTTAAACTTTTCTTTGTAGTTAATTTTATGTTGGATACTATGTAACTTTGTATTATATTGACAATAGTTGCAAGAATATGATAGAGAACCTAAAGTCTTTGAAGAGTTCTTTGAATTTGACATTACATTCCCTCCAAGGTAAGGTTTGAAAACTTTATAATTGAAGCACCTGAATTTCTTTTACATTTTAATTTTAAACTTTTTTAAATTACAAAATAAAAAAAGTTTTGAAATAGAAATTTGAAAAAGTTGAAATAAAATTATCATAGCTTTTATAATTCAAGCACTTTTTTTCTGTAAAAATAATATTATAGTAAATTGTATCTGAGAAATTTTGCATTGAGTTCAATTGAAATCAATTACTTACCCATGTAAAGATTAAATACAAGGTTTTTTTTTATTTCCTTTTCTTATTTTTTGCATTGTGTCACTAGTTTTGATTGATTTTTGCTTAAAACTCTTTTGCATAAGTCTCATGATATACTGGCATGGACTAAAAAACCTCATTGATGTCGTTTATGGCAAAAATTCTTTATACTTATGAAATTATCCGATATATTTTATTTATAAATTGTATTGTGCCTCTATTATTTAGTAAAATGCTGTTATATGTTAATTTACCATACATTGTTATCTGTTCAGTCACTTAATGCAGTATATTATTAAAATATGTGTTTCATTCCTGTATCTGTCTGAAACTTTCTTGTGCATTACTGCATAGTCATTACTTTAAATATTTTTTAACCCCTTTGATGTTTTTTTTTCAATTTCATCATTATTATAATTAATTTGAAATAGTTTTCTGACTTGATTTTTCAGCATCAACCTTTTTTCAATGTTCTTTCACAGTGATAATTATTAGATTTTTTTTTCTCTGGAAAACTGGTATTTATAAAATTGGTTCTATTAATCAAATTTCAAAGAAAATATTCAAGTATAAGCATTGATACAGCACTAGTAATTTCCTTGTCAATTCTCTGGAATTTTCAGCTACCCATTCAAAGAAGATCCTTCTGGAAAATCCTATATGAGGACAAGGTGTCCATCATGGTGTGACAGAATACTTTTGAGTAAGAGTGCTTTGTCAATTATCAATATGGTGAGTTGATTTTGTATGCTGTTAATCCTGTAACATTTTTCTGTATTCTTTAAGAAGGTGTTAATAAGTAAACTTTTTGAAAATAATATTGTAGCACTTATATTTAATCTTAGAAATGAAAGTACAATATTTATACACAGGTGACAAATAACGGGTGGCAGGTCACCCAGGTTACAAAAAAAAAAAAAAAAATGCTATAAGAATCTTTCAAAAGTCATGTCACATTGAATTTTCCTATAAAATCTGCTAAATTATTTTTCTGACGTCTAAAACTTTTTCCTGGCTCTTAAGATTTTACAATTTTCATCAGTCTTCGTTTGCAACTCATTTACAGTCAGTCCAAAGGTGCATTCATTCGTAGTCCAAGAGGTGGTACTGTATATTCCAGTGTTTAAATACTTTTTTAATGATTTCTGCAAGTGTCTAAATGCTGCTTAAAGTGATTCAGAAGAAAAGTTACTCCTAAAGATTTTAATGATTTTTTTCATTCACAAATTGCATCAAAAAATTCATCAAAGTTGTGTTCTGTTATAAATTTATGCATATCATGGAGTTTCCCGCATCTTCATCCACAGTTATTCTGAACAATAAGTAAAAATTATTGTTCATTCCATCTAGATTGTTAGATATGTTTTTGAAATCTTTCGTTTAATCTTCTCCTCCTAATAGTTAACTCTTAGACTATTTTTAGACAGGCATGATGAATTTTGTTGCCTTTTCCTGAAAGTTTTTCATCTTCTAAGCTCCACTTATTTCACTTATTTTAAATTTCCTTTGCATACTTTATGGATGCACACATTGAAAGACTCAACTAATGACAATTTTTCATGTCCATTTCTACTTCCAAGGAGAAAACTCTTCACTTATTTTTAATGTGTGATAGTTACCTTCGTTTTCGGGATCTGCTTACCTATATTGTTTTTTATTTCTCAAAAATAAATCTATATTTTATTTGTCTCAAAAAAAAAAAAAAAAAAAAAAGAAAATATCCATTATTAATTTTTTTTTTTGGGGGGGGGGGGGAATATAACCTTTGAGAATACATATTAGTACATTCCAATGCATGAATATACCATACATTCCAATGATATAACATCTGAACCACACCCAGTCTAGCATGGCATAGCTAGGGAGGGGCGGAATTTCAATATTAATAAATTCTTGAGGGCTGGCAAGCCCTGACCCTTCCTGTAATGTGATTAAAGATAGTCTAATATGTGTATTAAGGACATCAACTTTGAAAATAGCTTAAAGTTGGGTTTTTGAAACTTAAATTTCAGAAAAATTCTAAGGTAGGGACCCCAAATGACAAAATCACCTTACGTCATCACAGTTGGCTCCGAATTTCATTTTTAAAAATTTCCAAGGGAAGATCACAAAACTTTCTTTTCTCAGTGATGCAGAGCTTAAAATGAGCAACAGTTTCGAAAAATATTTCGGGTGGGAAACCCCCCTCCGAACTCTCTCTCTCATGATGTTGTCCATCAAACAACGGCTAAAATCACGTTTTTAGGACTTCATTTTCAAAACCTTTCATAGGGAGATGGGAAAACCATCTGACTTCTCAATATTTTTGGAAAAAGTTGGAAACTTATGCTGTTAAAGATAGCCTACAATTGCGTTTTTGAAACTTTGGCATCGGCAATTTTCTGGAGCTCCCGAACTTTCCCTATTCTCTCTAACGTCATCAAAGAGAGACTAAAATTGATTTGGGGAGGAAAATCCAGTCTTTGTTGGATTCAGTGGAGGCCCTTACACCACTAGATACAGCCTGCATTTACCTATAAGTGTGTTTCAGTTTAGTTGAAAAGCTTTCCGGATAGTGCCACTGAACCTTCCCCAATACCTTCACATATCCAACGATAGCCTAAAATTGCTTTTTTAAGACTTTAATTTTGACAAATTACCTTGAGAAGTCCCCCCCCCCCCCTAATGCCACCAAAGAAAGCATAAAACTGATTTTAATTTTTAAAAAATGTCTGGAGGGAGCTCAAAGCCTCTTTTCTATAAGCATTACCAAAAATTGCTTAAAATTCTGAACTTTGACTTAACTTTCGGAATTTTTCGGTGGGTCTCTGAATTCCTTTTATGTTTTTTCTGCAAGAAAAATAAGAAGGGAATTTTTTTTTCTATTTTCTTCTTTATTAAAATCTTATTAAAACACTTTTGACTCTTTAAATATATTAACTATTTCCCATGAAAAGGGTGGCAAATTGAGTAACCACCCCGGGTGGCAGAGAGCGTAGCTACGCCACTGACTACACCTCCCAATGATGTGTTGTATGAGGTGCATGAATCTTGCATGCATGCTAGATGTCAACGTTATTTTATAAACTTCATGCTGATAAAATATTTGGAACTTTGCACACAGTGAGTATATTTCAGCAAACTTTCAAGCTGAAAGTTAAAATTAGTTTTCAATTTTCCACATCTCTGCTTGAGTCATTAACTAAAAATGACTTCAGTTTTAAGAAAAAAAATAAGTGTTTCATAAACTGCAAATAAAGTTAGCTGCACTAGGTCGATCACCAGAAAGAACATAATCCCAAGTGGAAGGATTGAACTAAAGCTAAGCCAGAGAAATTTGATGCTTTTACTGCCTTTTATTCCACACAGTAACTGTTTTCACATAAGCTGAGCCTCATTTATGTATCCAGTACTGCCTTTCTTTGGGAATTTCGATGAGAAATTCTAGTCATACGTACCCTGTACCAATCTTCCTGTTTTGAGTTAAGGCAGCATGAGCAGCTTGACACTCATGCACATTTCTGTACATTAATAACAACAATGGCAGATGTATTGAAGTGTCAAAATGGTACCTTCAGATTCAGATTCCATTGCATTGGTCTAATAGTTGACTTAGAGAAGGCCCAAACAGTGCAGAAAAATAGAAATTTAAACTTACAATTAGTTATTTTTAACTTACATAAAACGTGTATAAGTAAAAAAATTAAAGGTTTTTAAAGGAAGGAATGTGGAACAACGAAAAGAGTGTCCAGTAATGAATTTATGCTGATTAAATATTTTGTAGTTGTATAAAAGCTTAAATTATATTATAATTTCTTGGTTCCCATAGTCTGTAATTGATAAAGAACATTTCAGTTACTTACAACATTTCGTAACTATACAAGCAGATACAAATTTAAAGTGTTTTCCTACCTAAGCAACACTTTGAATAACTCTAATAAATTAGCTATTTAAAATAGCTGAACAGACATTATGCTTATTTGAATATTTTGTCACAAACTATTATTTATAATTTAAGTGGATATCTTTTGTTACTTTACTTATTTCTCTTTTTTTCTCTCTCATATTTCATTCTATCTTTTCTTTCAGACTCCTTTAGATGGTTCCTATTGTCCTGTTGTTTATCAGTTAGTTGGTGCACATGTTGGAATGGGAGATCATAAGGTCAGTTAGCCATAAACAGTTACAGTCAAGCCCACTTAATGGAATAGCCAATTTACCACAAAAAATTATTCTAATAAACTGGATATTTCTATTATCTAGGATTTAAAAAAAAAAAAAAAACAAGTTACATTGATTTGATGCTTTGAAAATTTATTTAAGCAGGATAATCTTTTAACCAATTAATTCTAATAAGCAGGCTCAACTGTACCACCATCTATGCATTTAAATGTGTGCAGAATGTGTTAAAATTACTATGTGTAAAAACAGATTAAAATTTAAATTATGATCACCATGTGCTTACTGTTGCTGTTAAAAAAAAAGTGTTTGTGAAGATTACACTGGTTATCATAAATTAAGGAAAAATCACAAAAATGGTGATAATTCATAATTTAACATGCAGAATTTTATATAAATTACCTACAATTTACAACACATAGTAAGGTATGAAATAACATTTTTTTAAAAATTACCAGATCATTATGGTATCATAGAAATTAGCACAAGTATAAAATGAACAAATTGATGGTGTCACTTTGCTACAGGAAAAGTACCTTCAATATAGAATGTGATCCCCTCTAGCAGCAGTACAACATGTAGAGCAATGTGTGATACAGTCGATCAGTTCCATTGGAAGCAAAAGCCATTGCTCTTGCAAAGCAGTTACAAGTGTGGCAAGAGTCTAAGGGGGCAGATTGAGAGCAGCTAGACATCTCCCTAAAGCATCCCAAAAATGCTCGATAGGATTCATGTCCGGGGATCGAGCTGGCCTCTCCATGCAGAGAATTTTAGCTTGTTGAAGATAATCGTCTATGACGCAAGCCGTGTGTGGTCTAGCATTATTGTCCTATAACAGAAAAGTATGGTCTATTGCCCGGACGTATGGCCCCATGTAAGCATCAAGGGTGTCATCTCTATGAACCTGAGCATTCAGGGTTTCCCTTGGAAAGACATGGATGTCTGCGTCCACCTAAAGAGATGCCACCCCAAGCACAGCCACTGCTTCTTCCATATCCATCTTTTTCTCAGATGCTTGATGGATAATAACGGGTTCCAATTTCTCACCATGTCAATTAAATAACGCCTACTATTGCTTTCTAGACTAAATCTAGACTCATCCAAAAGGAGAACAGCCCTCCATGGATCAAGCATCTAGTGGATATGTTGTCATGCCCACTGTAAACGGTCCCTCCTATGGCAAGGTGTGAGTGGCACACAAATGGCTGGTCGCCTCACATACAAAGCGCTTTCTTAAAGCCTGCTATGCACGGTTGACGTTGACACCAACCTTCCGGTGGCTGCAGCAAGGGAGGATCTGAGATGAGTCAGAGTAGCTGCTCTATTCCTGCGTGCACATAACCTCAAATATCGGTTATCGGCGGTCGCTGTAGCTGTTGGCTGGGTCATTGGTCTGGATGCCAAATCTGTGGTTTGAAATTGACTCCAAAATCTATGAACCACAGAAGGACTCACATTTAGCCATCTGGTTTCTTCTATTTGACTTTGTCCTGCCTCTAAACTCCCAATAGCTCTCCATCGTAGTTCTGCACGCAAATGATGACTGGAAGTCATTGTTATAAAATGACTATCTCAGATGTCTTATGTCAGTATCACAGGGAAATTTATAGGCTTGTTCTCAAACATTAACTTTTTATGCTCCTCACAGATGACACTCTGATTTCAGTGCCACTTATTGCATAGTGCACTTTTATTGAGCAATTCTTACTTGGTAATATATTCAAATTTTATACAGTTTGGCTTATTTTTCAGAGTTATCTCTATTTTTGAGATTTTTCCTTAATTTATGATAAGTAGTATTTTAACAGAACTTAGTTAATGCAAATACATGTTAGGTACCATTGTAGGTTTTTCTTTATAAATAGCAAAAACACTTTGCTCAAGCATATTATTTTGTTAATTGTTTTTCCTTTCATTAATATTTCTATATATTTTTTAATGTTTTGCATAAATGAATTTCTATGTAAAATCACTAATATTTTTTTGCATTATTATTACTTTCAATTTTATGGTTTTTACTTTGGTAATTTTGTTTAAAGATATTTTCAAAGCTAACTTGAAATGTGTTTGAAATGTTATTTTCTTATTTTGTTATATTTGAGTGTCATTTCTTCATTTACCTACTTGCATGAAAGAATAATTTATTACTACACTGCTCCACATAAGTTCTCCTATATCTACAGTGAAGAAATGAGAGCTCAAATTACTTGAAAATATTGTGTAACCAAAAGGCAAGCAATGAGCAGTTAACTGCACCAGTGAAAGAATAAACTGAGAAAAAGCTTCTCAGATGAAACTGCTTTTAAATACAGTCACTTGCTTTGTAAAGCTGAAGTGATTCTTCTCAAGAACAGCTTTGCAAGTGAAAATGTGCTTCGGACAATTTTCTCGAATCTTCAATGACATCACTGACCAGGTGATGTTAACAGTTAACAACTCATTTGTCTGATAATGCTTAACCATAACGCTTTGCATTTTAAGCACAGATTAAATAAACAAAGCTTAGGCATTTGAGTAAGCAGTGATGATTAACTATTTATAAAATAAGGCTAATATTGCTATCCCAATCAGGGGTGAATACAGGATTTCATTTTAGGGGGGTCATGCTCAAAAATGTAGTCTTTCGTACAACAACTTTCTTGAACTTAGGTTTCTTTAGGTGTCAACAAAAGCCCAAAATCTGTTAATAGTTGGTCGAAAGCTTAATTAATTTTAACAATTATAAATTAAATACTAAAATTATTATTAATTAAATTTAATTAATAATAATTCAATACATTAAAATGACCGAATTAAGTTGTATTACAACCTGTTAAGACCAGTATTCACACCAGCCAACATAATACAATAAAAAATACTACGAAAATGTAATAAAAAATTAAATGTTTTATGAACGTGGTACATATGGATATTGATTAAACATTAGCATAATACTTGACACATCCATCTTGTATGCAGAAAAAAACAATAACCTTTACTAAATAATAGTAAAAAAAGCGGCAAAAATCTTTTTTAAAATTGAATATTTTATGGTTATAATTCTAACATTGATGAATACTCACAGATTCTTTTCAATTGTCAAAAAATCAGAGCTGAATGAAGACATCAGAGTCTCAGAGTCTGATACAAGAACTCCGAATGTATTTCCATAGGTTTTGAATTCATCAGTTTTTTTAAACTTTTCAAAAAAGACAACCATGTTTTGTCACAGAACGCTTCGTTATTTTGGTTACAGGTAGTCCTTTTCTTACAAACACAGCCTTTTTCAGCGCAATTTCCATCTAATACGAAGGGCTAACTACAGAAACCCTCGTATAAAGAGGTTTTGGGCAAACACGATACTAAAATTTTACATTTTTTGCCTGACGCTAAGTCTAAAACACTGATTTAAACTAACTATTTACAGCTCATTTAAAAATAAACTCAGCACAAACAAAAACGAAACTATCTAAAAATCACAACAGAAAAGAATGATCTACATAAAAAATACTGACACATTACAATAGCTATCGGCGATTAAATTTTTTCCTTTAAAAGCGATCGGGTGGCAGACACTTCAATATACTGGCCCCTGAAGTCAATTGCCGCAAAGAAGAGACTGTCTCAATCAGAGCTAATTTACTGCCTACATATAAATAGAAAAGTGGCATGTAGTACCAAAAAAAAATGAAATTCAAAAATTATTTACTTTCTCTTATGGTTTCAGTCAGGTTTTCTTTTTTTTTCTTTTTCGAGGAGTCATTTTCACTACTCAAATGCAATGAACCTTATAACAGATTAAAAAGTGTTGTTGCAGATTGGATGGGGGTTACGACTCTCATGACCCCCTCCCCCTCTTTCTTTGTATCCACCACTTCATGTTATGCCCAAAAAATTGAATTCTAAAAGGTATTTACTTTTTCCTCATGGTTATGACATTTTTTAATATTTTTAAAGCAAACATTCATAATTTTCCCTGTGGTTTGGGGGGGGGTTGTGACCCCCCCCCCCGCCCCCTTGTATCCGCCACTGATCCCAATTTGCGTATCCTCCCAACTAGTACAAGAATTCTTTCCACTTACGCAGGTCACCTCTTTGTAAACCTTTATTTTAAATAAAAAATATTAGAGCATTCAATGTGCAAATATGAAGAGCAGTGCATAATATGTTGCTCTAAATTCATGATGAATGCTAATTTTATTCTCTTTAAGCTGCTTCATAGCAGCAGTGCAATATGTTGAAAATTGTCAAGTATTTAACATTATGCTATGTTTGTTCTTTTAATATTTGTAGCAAAGACTCTATTTTCAAACTTAGTTTTCAAATTAAATCTAGGATTTTTATTTAAAGAATGAAAAAGCCTGATTTCATGCTACTTATAAATTACTGAGATTAGGTTCTTACAGGCATTAACGTTCTTCATAACTCCCTGAAAATAAAGAGATGAATGTTCAATTGTATTACATTAACCCAGTTTAAAATATTTCATACTATTTTATTTTTTGCTCAATTTATAATGAATGTCTTGTGTATTTATTAATTGTCTTTTTGATGTTAATTTCGTAAAAGTGAAATAATATAAAAAATTTAATAAATCCAGAGAAAGCAAAAATAAATGTAAAATGTAAAGCATGGGAAAATTAATATTTTTTTTTTTGATAAAAATGTAGAGAAAATTTAGGGAACTTATTTTATACATCATAGCAAGTACTTCATGTTTCTAAAATTGAGTTATTTCATCTTAAGAAATGCATGGAACAAATTGAAACACACATAATTGGGTACTGAGTTACAGTTTTTAAGGAATGCATGTATTGACAGATTTTGGAGATGTGCACTATTTGCTTATTCTTTTTATATTTTGAATAATTCAATTTTTGAAAACACTGAAATGGATCTGCACTAAGTAATTCTAATGGCTACAAGTAAAAACATGGTGATCCTTTAACCCTTCAAGCGGCCGTGACGTAAAATTCCTTCACCCAGCAATGTATTGAAGAGCGGCCGTGTCGAAAAATTTGGCCTTGAATATTCTGCTTCGAGAACGGCTGCGGCGTAAAATTCTATGGAAGAATATTCATGGCGAAATTTTTCGACATGGCCGCTCTTCAATACATCGCTGGGTGAAAGAATTTTACGTCACGGCCGCTTGAAGGGTTAAGGAAAACCATTATATTTCTCTAATGACTTAGTTCTTTTTTTGCCCCCCCCCCCTTGAAAATAAAAAAAAGAAGGAGAAAATTATTGTTATGTATTAGAAACTCCTTTTTTTTTCTCAGAGGGCTGTATTAAGAAGGTGCTAAATTACATCTAAAACTTTTTCTTTTATAAGTGGGTGAAATGCTGTACTTTTCAATGAGATGACCCTCTAGTAGCTACATTTAAAAAAATATTTTTGTTATAGTCTGAAGATATTATTTTTAATACAACATACTAAATTCTGCTTTTATTTTTGTAGCCTGTCATGTTGATGTGCAATTTATTAAGACATACAGGTAAGTTTTTCTTTCATTTTTATGTTTTGTTAAAGGAATAATGGGGAAATTCATTGAATTTTACGACGCTAATATTAAGTATTATTTGATACTGCTTGTGTTGAAGAATAATGCCTTAGTTTCAAATGTACTTATGCACTTTAATTTTTTTTTCACAAATTCTTTTTTTTTTTCTAAACTTTTTAATGAGGTTTATTTCATTATGAAGGGAAATTTACTTAAAACTCTTTAATAATAAAATGCTGCATCTGATATTGAGATATGCTGTCTGATTTCCTTAGCTGAGACTTTCTGCCACTTTGCGCATGAGTCAGATCTGCTCTGATTTTATCAAAATAAGGATGGAAACCCAGATTCCAATTTTGAAAAATAACGTGTTCAGCAGTTTTTCCAAAGTAGGATGGGAAAAGACAGAGATAGCAAGTGCGAGCAGAAAGTGCCCATCCTCAACCTCTCTCCACTTTTTAAAATGGAATCTATCCCAAGTGTTAGTCTTTGCTTTTGGCAACTGACAGTAGGAGCCAACTATTTTTATTTCCTATCATAAATTCAAACTAAATTTCTTTTCAATTTGAAAGTGTTTTTATTGGAGTAATTCAATTCTAAATTAATCATATTATCTTTGTTTCATAAAAAATGGGAAAATTAGTATTTCAGTAGCACACAATAGTAAATATTTTTTTTGTAAAATTTTTCTTTTATATCGTTGTAATGCAGACATTAATTACGTTTGGAATGGCCCTGAGTAATAATGTCTTGATGTTCTATGGATTAATTGATACATGATGTGTTGAGAAGACCAAAGATGTATAAGTCAGTTGTAAAGTGGTTGAAATATATGAGTCATTAAAGCAGTCAGTTTAGATCATTTATTTTCATTGTCAACCCTCCTCCCCCCCCCCCCCCTTTCTCTCCTGAAAAAGAAAATTTTCATTTTTTGCAAAAACTACTTTAGGTTATTAAATTTTAATACATTCCAGAGGCTGCATTTTTTGAAATTTTATAATAGATCAGTTAGATAACTCTGGTGGCCCAACTTGTTTGTTTATGCTTAAATGACTGAGTAATTTTAACATTTTAAATCATACTTCATTTTTCTTCAATTTGCAAAAGTAATATTTTAGAACTTATTCAATTGATAATATTGGTAAATATCTCTGAGATATATGTTATCTTCCTATTAATTTTTACTTGGCTTGCTCCTTTAGTTGAAAAATGACTCACATTTTGAAACTAATCATCAGATTGCTGTTATATTTCTTTTACACCATGAAATGTCTCGAAATCAATAGCACCTCTTGTGCGATTCAGTGCTGCGTAAAACTTTTTGGAGCTATTGGGCCATCCTAAAAGTATTATCAGTTATATGTGTGTTTAAACTAACATGTAGTTGTTCATGTAGAATCCATATTACTCATAATGGCATCTGTATTTTTCCACCTTGCTATTCTACTTCTAATATAAGACGGTGATGATCACAGAAAATCAAGTCAAGTGTTTTCAGTATAGGTATGCATCATTCAGATGGCCGAAAAATAGCTACTGATTCAGGGTGAGTACTTTTCTGGTTCATCCGATTTATGTGAAATGCCTGGTGTCATTTTATCATTGTATGTTTTTTTACTCATGTTTTTTAAAAGTTTTCATCATTTTATATATGTACCTTATGTTTTGTCTAAACAGTAAATTACTTTGAACTTGTTTGTACTATTCAGCCAATCCATAAAAAATTTCCTAAAAGAACTTCTAAACCAATCGCGTCTCAATTTCCATTTTACGTATCCAGTTTAACTATAAACTTCCAAAATGAAAAGTAATGGTCATGGTTAGCTGTACAATTAATACAGTTGATTATTGCTTCAAAACTTTTGGAACATCATCAAAATTTCTCGAAAATGCTTAGTTTCATATGAATCTCTTATGGTAATTTATTACAATATTTATGAAAATAATGTGCATGAATCTAGGGATTATATTCCTGTAAAATAACTATGTAAAGTCTGAAGTTTTTATGGCTCTATTTTGAAATATTAGTAATACATTTTTCTGAATTATAATTTTTAAAATTCATAAAAAAAAGTTTTTGCGTATTATACATTTATTTACTGCTTAAAGTTAGATAAATTGAGAATAAATTTTATTTCAACACTGTCATACATTTTCAGATGCTGAACAAGTAGCCTTTTTTTTTTTGGTTATAATATTTTCTAAAACTATGAAAAATGAAAGCATAATGTGGCAATAAGCAGAAATGTTACAAAAATATGAATCCAAAAGTTTAATCTCAAAATTTACTCTCTTTCACACTGTTACTAAAGAGAAAAATATTTTAAAGGCCTGTTTATTTGGTAGATATATGTGTAATTTATATAAGTTGGTATCAATGGTAATTTACTGCTATAAGCCATTTATCCCAAAATATTTGATATTTGACTCATGCTTAAAGAAATAGTAGGTATTTTCTGCAATAATTATCAGTTGTATAGCTAATAAAAAGTGTTTTGGTCTAAAATCTATAACTTGCATGAATATTATAGAAACAAGAACTAGAAGTGTTTTTTTTTTTTCAATTAAATTAGAATGTAAAATGAAAAAAAAAAAAAAAACTACAAAGGCTATCTGCATGGTGTTTTTATAACAAGTATTATTTCATAGAAGCACTTTATTTATTTTTTTACAATTTTAACAATTTCATGCATTTTTTTGACGTTTGTTTGAATAAAGCTCTTTAAAGATAATTTTAAATGTTATTTTTGCTTCCAAAATCTGCTTTTATTCAAAGTTTTTTTTATGATCTAATGTCTTCTAAATTTTAAAAAAGAGTTTCTCAAAACTCTGAAATATATGTTCGTAATAACTTGCAGTTTTTGTGTTTCATTAATGTTGTTTATACATATATACCTTGTAATCATAAAATCCGGATTTCATGTCACTTATTCAAAGTCCTGAATTTATTGCGTATAATTTTAATGCCATACAGCTCCATATTTCACAAGTGTTTTATTGTAAAACTCTGACTACCACAACATTTTGGGCTGCTTAGAGAGAATCAAATTTTTCTTTACAAATGAAATATATGAAATATTTTCTGTAAAATAATGGAAAGACCTGGAAAAGTTTATTGTAAGAATTTCTGAGAAGCGATAAAATTTATATAAGTGTTATTAAAGCTACCTGAAGTATGGTGGGGCATGTGTGTAAGCTCTGTAGATTTTAATCTTTGACATGAGAAACAAGAGAAAGGAATCCAAAGCAAATTGATTTTAAAACTGGACTAAGAAGATAAGCAAGATCAGTGAAAAACCATAGCTTTAGCTTTCAGCTGTAGTTGGTCATGACAAGTTTCTCCCATAGGCGAAAGAGAGCATTATGAAACCCCTTAATTAGATTGACAAGAAATACACAAAACCTTTAAAGTATAGAAAAGATTACACAGTGTTCTTCCTAAGGTAGGGAATGTTTGTCAGAATCTCTTTTTACATCAAAATTAATTTTACAGAAAGTACAATTGTTTTTCAAAACATAAGCAAACTCTTTTAGAAAAATTTTAGAGTAAAAATAAATAAAATATTTTTTCCTATGATTTTAGCCCTGTCCATCAATAATTCAAAATGATGTTAGTTGAATCTTTTTACACTATACTAATAATTGATTTATTAAGCATGTAATTTTTATTAAAATATTTTTTAACTAGGTATTTTTAATCTATTCCGGTTAAGATGTGCTCCCACTATGATGACACTTAGTAAACAGTGAGACAGTCCCAAGATCGACGTGATAACTAGGTTCAACTGTATTACCGATGTTCAAGAAAAAGTTCCCAAAGTTAATTTCCCTAACACCTACAGTGACTTATGACTTTTCTTTTATATTTTCATGATACATGATTCACAAAATCTTTACAACCATACCATACAGCAACAGAAAGTATAATGAATCTAACTACGCATAAAACTATATATATATATATATATATATAAGTATATATATATATATATATATATATATATATATATATATATATATATATATATATATATATATATATATATATAAATATGTATATATATATATATATATATATATATATAAATATGTATATATATATATATATATATATATATATATATATATATATATATATATATATATATATATATATATAAATATGTATATATATATATGTATATATATATATAAATATATATATATATATATATGTGTATATATATATATATATATATATATATATGTATATATATATATATATATATATATATATATATATATATATATATATATAAATATGTATATATATATATATATATATATATATATATATATATATATATATATATATGTATATATATATATATATATTGGACATAGTTAATTTTGCTAACTGCCAATAATATTTTACTTTATTTCTTTATATTATAATTGTTAAGTATTCAAAAATAAGAAAAATAAGTTTTGAGACATTTGCTATCACGTACAAGTATAAGTTCATGTAATTATTAAGCATGAAATGCAAGAGAATCATATACTTATTTCTTCTTTATGATTTTTATATTTGTATAAGAAAAATAAAAAAAAGACAAATTTCATTTTTCAGTAAGTTAAATATTACCTCAAAATATCTCTATTGATTCTAGTTCTAGGAAAGTTAAAGGACATTTAATATGTCAAATTGTGAGCTCAGAAAAATAGTCATCACGATCCACCAGAAATGCAGTTAACTGCTAGAATAACCATACCAAGAAAACATTAAACTAAATATCATTATTAAAAAAAGGTTTTTTTTGTTTTAAGAGAGGTTAAAACGCACTAATTATAGCATCAAAAACAGTTCTAGATTGCAAAAAAACTTGAATCTCTGCCTGAGTTTTAATTTTTGTTTCTAAAAAAAATTTTCCAAAAAGTTATTTTTTCAGCAAAAATTGATTTCAACTATCAAGATGTTCATTAAATTAACAATTGTTTCCCTTTTTGACTATGCATGCTTTCAGAATCTTTGCTATGTAAAAAAAAAAAAAACCCAAAACACCATTCAAAAACTTTTTTTTCTAATGTAAGCTTTTAGGTGCATTACATTAGCTTAGAAACTAAAAGTTGCCAAATTTTACTGCTATAAGTAATAACTTCTCTTGGACATTACATCTGCACAAACCATTGAGCTCCAGTACTATGAGGCAGATGAACACGGTGGTTTGTTTTCTGTCCATGCAAATACGGCAAAAGGAGCTCTCTTTTCACAATTAAACTCAAGCTTTATTTTGTAAAGCATTTTGCCATGCATTTTTTAAGTCCTTAATCTGCACAATTCGAGATGTCAAAAGAAGCAGTCTTTTCCCATTAAAGAAGATGTTTTATTATGCAAAGTGTTTTGCCATACTCTCTCGGAGCTCTGACCATTAGCTTCATTGCTGAAGAAGGGGAAGTTCTCTCTCCTCATAGTATTATAGCTCAATAGCAGAAACAGGTGTCTTCTGTTATAATAGAGATACAACCATGCAATGTACAATTTCATTTTTAACTACTTTTTCGTACAAAACATCTAAAGCCTTACTTGATAGCCCCCTATATCTATAGCAAGCATATAGGAATTAACTGGTCTTGTTTTTTTTTTCTTCTCATATTTGGCTAAGTGATATTGTAGTGAATAATCAAAGTGAAATAATGTTAATGAACATGACAAAAATGTGTTTCTTTCTGTTATTGAAAATATCTTTTAATATCTTATTTTTGGCAGATGAAATTCTTTTCAGATCTCGATTATTTTATATCACCATAGTTTTAATTACAGGGAGTACATTTACATTAGAGTCTTAGTTCAGAGAATTCAAATGGAAACATGTTATGACTGATCTGTCAGCATGATAGTTGGAAAGGTCAACTGAGATTACTGAAAAGCACTCTGAATAGTGTCCTAAAGATCTGGTCAGGTTGGATGTAATGGTAATAATGTCAAAATGAAGTATTTTACTCGTATTATTTAATCGAAAATATTGTAATTCAAAAAATATTTTTGATTTCTTTCTTTCATTTATTTTATAAGTTTTAAAAAATTCAGTTGTTATTAGTTTTATTTAACTGTCCTGAAAATGCTTAAATTTTTTATGATTCAAAACTTTTGGTTTAATCCAAGTTGTAGAGTTAAGTACGAGTAATTTACTAGCATAAAAGATGTAATAAAACTTCATTCTAACTAAACTTGTAAGGAAAACATTTAAAAACTTAGTCATTTATTAGGATATCAAAAAACTCCTACATTTTCCATAGTTTTTGGGAAAGAGAGAGAAATGAGACTGAGGAGACTAGGACAGTTCAATCAATTTGAACTTAACACTACTTTTAATAGTTTCTGCTGCACTTATAACTTCATTTTCAAATGTTAAAAATTTAGCTAGGTTATGAATTCGTTATATAGTGAAACCTAATTTATCCAAACTAACTGGGACCAAAAGCAATCTAGCCAATCAGAAATCTGGGTAATATGGGTAGTAGCAAAACAAATCCTTAAATAATCTGACTTATTGTTTATTACAATGAAATCAGTGTTTGTAACAAAATTACATAGAACTGCTATTTCCTAGACATTGAAATCTTCTATGTCTATTCATAGACATCAAAAAATGTAAACAATAATTTGTCATATCATTTCTTATCTAAGAATTGGTTCACTGCCTTCTTTTTCAAACACATGAAGCATTTGACTGAAGCATGACCTTGGAAACACTATCATGAATAGTTCAGCTAGAGTGGTGTTAGGATGATGCTTCAAGTATGCCATGATGTTTTTTAGATTGCTATGGTTCAGTGTGTAACCTATAATGGCAAATGTTTGGCGTGCTTGTAGTTAACTTCTTGCTCTCATTATTTTAAAATTAGTATTTATGCAAATATAAAATATTCAAAAAAATTACAAGTTTGATCCAGATTATTTGAAGACAAGGACTAGATAAACAAGGTTCTTCTGTATTCAGGAACGATGTTAAATCTTACCCACTAAAAACCAATACTGAATTGGTTTTTATGGTGGTTATGACTCTCTTATGATAATGTTTATATAAAAAGTGCAGTATAAGGTAGTTAACCAAAGTTTATTTCAAAACAGTTAAAATACGAGTGTAAGTCAAATATAAACTGGAATTTCTTTTAAAAATTGTTTGTATCATTTGTCATTGTAAAACATTTTGCATAAGCTATCCTTTATCTACATCCTTCCTCTGATTCACTTTTTTTTTTCTATTAGATTGCTAAGTTTTTGATGCCGTCGTGATAGAAAGAAGGAGGACATGTGCCTACCGAATTGCGCACAAACTCCTCTATACAACTGCATTGTCATCAAATTTTTATGCTCCTAGGTCTTTTTGGAGTGTTTCAAACAAATGGCAGTCACAAGGCAATAAATCTGGATTGTGCAGAGGGGTTTCAGAGGTGTCTGATGAAATTTCTAAAAATCTTCCCATTTTAAAGCAGCAATATGTGGTCTTGCATTTTTGTGAAGAATAATTGTGCTACTTATATTCTGGTATCCTCTTGTGCTGTGATATGCTGCTTCTGCTGTATCCAAAAGGCAACAGTAATAACCTGCATTAGTTGTCTTTTTTCAATAATGTCACAATTGGCAACAATGCTGTCTACTGTGATTCTTGTCTGTGATCTCCTTTCATCAGGTTCGTTTTTTACATCTTCTCTTTCTGCTATATATTTTTTATCCTGCTCACACACTCAAGTTTGCAAAGTGTTTCTTCCACAAACTGTGTGAAACTGTCTCAAAATTTCAGAGGGCTCGGTGCCCTCTTATGCGTGAAATTTAATAATGATTGTGGGTTGCCAACCTCTTGGAGAAACAATTTGAGGAGCATCTGTTGTGATTTTGAGGAGCAATTTAAAATTTTGCGGAGCAATTCGGTATTTTGTATAAAAATCAATAAAAATAACTTAAACCACTTATCTGAAATTGTTTTATAGCTTTAATAAATCATTTTAAGCACGAGTATACAAATAGTTATTTTTAATTTCCCATGTTTACATGTTTGTTATGATAAAATAGCAAAATTTAAGCTTGAAAACTGTCAACCGGGAAATGAGGAGCAAAAAAAGCCGCCAAGTTTCCCCATTTTTGTGGAGCAATTCCGCAAAATGCAGAGCAGTTGGCAACCCTGCGGAACAGAGGTTTGCACTTCTTGCTCATTTATGGCGTACTGAAGTGGCCCTGATCTCCAAAGTGTGGAATGCAAAAACTCTCCTTAGACATATTGGCAAAGTACCACCTAAGATTTATTACTAACACTGTGTTATGGTCAAATGCCGGCTTATATTTGATCTACCCTCGTATATTTATTTTTTTCTTCTTATCTCCAATCACTTAATATTAACGGAAATTTATTTTTAAAGCACAAAGTCATTAATTAATATGAAGCTAAAAGTAACGTAATCCAACTGTTCTAATTGGAAAAACACTTACTGAGAAATTTCCAGAAAAGGAAAATTGTACTACTTTTAATAGAATTCTGGGATAAGAGATGATCACTGCATTAGAAGTTTTCTTGCTATTCCTCCTTTTCCTGATAAAAATTGTTTGTCCCAATTTAACTTTTTGTTCTGATTTTAAAAAATATAGTATTTTATTTTCTTCTCAACTAGGATGTAATAGTGCCAATTTTGCACCCTAATTTTCGATTCTGCCAAAGTTCATTCTAGTTCCAACTAGAACTGTCAATTTTCTATTCTAATTTTGATCAGAGAAAATATCTAGTTGGAGTACAAGTTTAGCTTAACTCATTTTATGAAGTGAAAAAGAAAATATAAGGCTTATCAGCAAAGATATTTTTAGTGTCCCTGCAAGTGTTCTTCATATTGAAAGTCAAAAATATGCCTGCCTAATCCTCAAGCATATTTTCATGCTTTGCATTTTACATAAAAATTTAGCACTGTAGAATGGGGGGAGGCAGTTGGAATATTAAAGTGTTACATTCAAATTTTTTTTTTTTTTTTTTTCCTTTTAAACTCGAAATGACAAAGTTTATATGTTGAAATTGAAAATGGTACACATCTCTCTTTTCTGGCCATCTTCAGTTTCATCCATAGACAGTCAAGTTCTTTTTTTTTAAATTGAACTGATCAGTAGTATGGTCTTCACTCTTTTTATAAACTTCACTCCTCCAAAGTGTCTTTCGCTGTTGTAAAAAAGGTCAAAAAGTGTTTTAACATCTTGAAAAAACCCTTAGCTATATTGCTGCGTATCGGTATAGCATTAGCTTAATTGTATGGGGATTTTTACGTGAAATAAATCCTTACATTTTTTGATCATTTTCTGCAGAATATACTCTAATCAAATGTTGTATTACCATAAGCATCTGCAGCTGAATAAATGATCTACCCAAGTAATGCAAAATTGTTTTTCTTCCCCCTCTCGTAAATTCTAATTATAAAAATGCATGAATCTAGTATTAACTACGAGAACTTTTGTTAAGTAACTAATGTAGCATCTTCAAAATTGTGACGGAAATTCGTCATTTGCAGATTATGTGTGTATGTCTAATTAAATAAAACACAACCTCTCATTCATACTGAGTAATTCCACGACAAATTAATCAGAAAAAAAAAGTTTTTGACCTTACCATTTCCGATTTTAACGAAACTTGGTGTGAGGCACATATAGGACAAGATAAGTAATCCTGCTAATTTTTAAAATTCTACTTGAAAAATTTCACGTAATACAGGGCTGTTAAAAAAACTGAACAAGTACGAAAAAGACGAAAAGTTGTAATGTACTGTAACTTCTCTCCTAATTATCGTAGAATGAAAATTCAAAAACCATTGTAAAACTAAAAAATTGAGCTTTCTACTAATAAAAAACATGACTTTCTTGCGACAGGTTTAAGTTTCAAGGTCATTCACCATGACTTTTGACCTTGAATATCTCAAAACATGTCCAGTTAAAATTTCTTCAAAAAAATATATTTTATAGCTCCTACATTATTCTTCCACTACACCAAAACTTAGAGTGGGATCGTTATGGCAAGATACTGAAAAAATATCAGGAATATTCACATGTTTTAGATTGCAGAATTCCTTATGTCAGGTCAGTGACCGCCTTGACCTCCTCACCATTTCCAATTTTAATGAAATTTCGTGTAAAGGACAGGTATGTCAAGATAAGTAATCCTGCCAATTTTTAGAATTCTACTTCAAAAATTGTACGAAATACAGGTCTGTTAAAAACTTAAAGTGAGAAATAAATGGAAAGTTGTGACATGCAAATGACTGAATTTTTATTCTATCCTAATGATAGAATAAAAATTCAAACACCATTAAAAAAAATAGAGCTTTCTATTGATATAAAACATGACTTTTTAACCACAGGTTTAAGTTTCAAGGTCATTCACAGTGACCTTTGATCTTGAATATCTCAAAACACACCCCCTTAGAATTTCTTCACAAAAATGTATTTTGTAGCTCTAACACTGTTCTTCCACTGCACCAAAACGTAGGCGAGGACCGCAACGGAAAAGGACTGCAAAAAAATTAGGAATGTTTAACAAATTTTTGTTAGATGATTTACATTATTTCTGTCCTAATATCAATAAAAATTAATTTTATTTTTTGGGCGTATTCTTCATAAAGTATGCATATTTTGACAAATCGACAGGTTTCTTAAAAAAGAGTTAGAATTAGTGATGTTCTGGGTATCCGTATCCGCGGATATCCGAGGAAAAATAAAGATCTCCGTTACTTTCTTGACGGATCTTAAACGGATCTTTTCTATTCTAAACATTTTAAAATATTTGAATAAAAGACTCTTAAATTCCATTTAAATTAAGTTTTATTCCCTATTTAAATTACAAGGTATCATTTCAGACGCCAATGGCCCTCTAAGACATGTTTTTTTTTTATTTTTAGTTTAATATTAGTTTTTGATATTGATTTGGGGTTTCTGTTATTCTTCATTTTGGTTTTTCTCGGCATCCTTGAAAAAAAGTGAGACAAGATTCTCTATTTATTGTTTGTAAAGGTGTTCCTGGCTCTGTTATTCCGTCGGTCGGAGTAATCTGGGTGGAATGGGTCAGCGCTGCATTTATGCTGAAATAAAATGCGAAAAATTATTTCTAGCCTGTCCAGTAGCAGCTTTGCACTCTTGCTCCTGTATCTTACATCTACCAAGTAAGCAAGAAATATTTTTTCACATTCTATTTAAGCATTAATGAGCGCTGACCCGTTCCTTCCAACTCTCCCTCAATTTTAACGGAGATTTCTTTAAAGAGTAAATCAAGTCTCTATTATATTTTCGTGGTAGATGACTTTTTTGAAGAAACAGTGTTATTATTATGACGGGAATACCTTCGGTAATAAATTTTAAGCTTGGATGCTTGAATTGGGCAAAAACAAATTTTGAGATCGGTATCCGCGGAACTTGACACTAATGATCGGTATCCGTATCCGCGGATCTACTTTTTTAACCATCTGGCACATCACTAGTTGGAATATGACAGAACTTTTATATGAGATAACCGTAATTTTTATTTGTAATTAGCAACAGATCTTGGAAATAAAAACAGCAAGTTTTAGCCTTTGACAAAACTTCCCATATGATGACAGAGTTTTGTTTTCACTTCATGATAATAATGCGTCCAAAAATTAAAACAATAATATTAGGTGTGAGCAACAATAAGTAATGTGAAGCATTTAACGAAAATTCAGTTGACTCCCGGAAAACTTGCAGTCCTATGGGATCGGCTAATAGCTTCAAGTTATCAATAGTTCGAGCTACTTGATATTGTATATAAATATTTCTGATTTATTTTGCAGTACCTTGGCATTGCAGCCCCAGCCTAAGTTTAGGAAGAGAAGTGTTAGAGCTATAATATGTATATTTTTGAAAGAAATTAAAAGGGGGCGTGTTTTGAGACATTCAAGGTCAAAATTCACGGTAAACTGAACCATGGTGAACACTTGAAAACGTTCACAGGGTTGGCAGACAATGAACTTTAAAACTTAAATCTCTCTTGAGAAAGCCATGTTTTATACCAATAGAAAGCTTTATTCTTTAACTTTATAATGGTTTTTAAATTTTTGTTCTACTATAATTAGAATAGAAGTTACAGCCATTTGCATGTCACAACTTTCCGTTTATTTCTCACTTTTTAAGTTTTTAACAACACTGTATTTCATAGAATTTTTGAAGTAGAATTCTGAAAATTGGCAGGATTACTTATCTTGTCATATGTGTCCATCACACAAAATTTCATTAAAATCGGAAATGGTGAGGAGGTCAAAAAGGTGATGGATCTGACATGGAATTGCCCTACTGTAATCTTTCCTTTTTAAATACCCTCATGTTTGTGAAAATTGCACCACCAAGAAGGAATTATGCAATTGATTAGAATTTGAGAGACGTCACGGATACGCGGACTGAGAAATGCCCTCTGAACTGCGGCGCAGACTCTGTACATTAAGGGCTGAAAAGGTTTTTTGAAATCGGTGTATCATTATCTGACGATGGTAAATGTTTCTCTAGTACTCAATATGCCTCGTCCAAAACGCAGAATATCATACGAATGAGTAACGGAGTTTGAATGGGGTCGCATGATCGGCATGCATGAGAGTGAACTTATGTATAGAAAAATTAGCACCCGCACAAGGCGTAATGCCTCAACTGTAATGCATATTTGTAAAAGATGGACAGAGGACGCTGAAATCAGGCGAAGGGCTTGCACCAGCCCACATAACCATAAGACACCACAGGATAAGACACCCATTACACCTCACCCGTCGAGCTGTAATGGATCATGTCGCACTTGCAGCATCCACGGTTCGTCGATGTCTGCTGCACCAGGACCTGCACGCAAGGATTCTCCTAAACAAGAATACCTTCACCCTTAACCATCGTTGCTTCCGGCTTCAATAGGCCCACCAACACGCCCAGTGTCGTGCAAACTAGCAACAGCTCGTCTTCTCGGATGAGTCCAGACTTAATCTGCACTAAAACGATGGAGGTGTATGCGTCAGGCTTTACACATGGGAACGTCACCTCCCAGCGTGTACAATCTAACGTCATACCGGCATAACGGCAGGCCCTGGCGCCTGAGGCGTCATGGTCTGCAGCGCTATTGAATATCAAGGGCAGTCTCATCTACTTCAAATTACGGGTAACCTCCATAGCGATCGCTACTGTATTAACGATGTGACGCTGGAGGTACTGCCCTTTCTTCAGAGCATTCCTGGTGCAGTGTTCAGAGGGACAATGCACGTCCACATTTCGCACAAAAGGTACAAGGGTTCTTCGGAGCACGACAGGTTACCCTACTTCCTTGGCCTCCTCGTTCTCCGGATATGATGCCCATCGAGCATGTCTTGGATCTCGTTGGTTGGAGATTTGCCCATGTGTCTCGTCCGGCAGTGTGTAGGGATGAACATTGACTTCAGATTGAAGCCATATGTGACGCTATTCCCAATCGTAACATTCAGCACTTCTATGATTCAATGCCAAAATGTATACAGGATCTCATAGCTGCTCGGGGTAGCTACATTCAATATTAATTTAGGTCTGTCATTTTTAATTCATTGGTCTGTAAATTTGATCATTTATTGGCAGCCCTATGAGTAATATGTGCAATAAAATTTGTTCCTTTCCAATGAGTCCTTCATGTTGTTGCAATTTTCACAAACATGAATATACAATAGAAATGATTGAGGATCAATATTATGTAGTGGTATGATTTCATTCTGAACTAGTGACTCAAAATTGTATTTCCCATATAAAACCTTGGAATAGTGTTAGACAATGCATCATTTTTCCTCTAATACCCTATAGCATGTTTTTAAGAACTAGTTTAGATTCATATGTTTATTTTATTATTATTTTGTCTTAAATTCTGGCATTATAAAGAAAGTTATTAAAGAATGACTGTTTTTTTATTATTTTTCTCTCCTACCTAGGTTGCATTTAGTATGTCCTCTGCTTGGGAATAGCATTGAGCTTTTTACTCAGTGGAATTCATAACATACTCTGACTTAGCAATTTTTGTTGAAAAATTAAATTTTATTGTTTGTTTTATTTATTTGTAAATAATTTTAGATATATGTTGAAAGTAACTTTTATTGAGTTTTACTCTGAAGAGCTTTTATTAAAATGTTTTCCTTCAATTTTTGTGTTATTTTCTTGTGTTTTGTAGTTGAATATTAATATTTGTTGAATTATCTATAATTTGCTGCAAATAATGTCACTTTGCATGTCTCCCTCTTAAATTTTTATTTTTTTCAAGAACAGCTTTTTCTTGATAAAAACTAAAATTCTTTATTGATCTCAACCCTGCAATCAATGGTACATAGTGTGCTTTTTAAACACTTGTTGAACATTATTATATGCCAACATAAGATGACGTGTAAAGTTAAGCTTTGATTTTTTTTTTTCGTAACTTCAAAAATTAAAATGAAAAACATTGTTGACATTTATTGAATGCTTAATTAAATAAACTAATGTGTGGAGTAAGAAAAAGATTTTAATTTTGTTCCTCATAATTTTTAACTATAAGTTATTTATTTTTTGTAACTTTACTTTATGTTCTACAATGTTCAAGAAACAGGGAAAAAAAGCAATTTTATGAATAACTATTTTATTGAGCATTCAAAGCAAAAAAAAAAAAAAAAATACAAATATTTCACGGAGATTGAATGAATTAATTGTATCATACACAATGTCCGACAAAGCCCAGGTGACTAAATAAATGCCTTGGCAGGTATTTTTTTTTTTTTTTTTTCAGAACAAGTATCTTTCAAAAGACATGTTGCTCTGAATTTGCCTATATTCTAAGACAAAAAATTTGTCTGGTGCCTAAAATTTTTTCCTGGCTCCTAAGATTTTGCAGTTTTGCCTATCTGAAATGTAGCATAAGAATAAACCATTGAAGAAATTTGGATGGATGTTGTGCTTTGAAATTGAAATATTTCATTTTTTTCTACGATTTCAATGCATATTCGATTGCTATAGAACTTTGTTATTGATAGCCTCCAAATTTTCTTCATTTATTTATTTGATCAGAAGTAATTTTCATGCAAAATTTTGCTGTCTAGGGTTTCTTTTTTTTCATAAGTGTATTCTAAAGAAGCTAACAATTAAATTAAATGTGGATTCAGGAATTATGATGTAATTGCTGTTTTGATTCCAGTATGCTATACATATATTGTCACTGTAATAGTTTAAATGCAATATATGATTCTATACGCCATTTATATTTCAATAGAGTAAATCTGTTGCACATTTATTTATTTCAATAAAGCTTATCGTCATAACCAGCAGTGGAAAATTGTTAAAAAAAATTACCTATAAAGGTACTTTTAATCATCCAACAATATACAGTACATATTGAAATATCTCAGTGAAAAACGAGGCAGTGTTGCTAATAAAATGAAAATATATATATCTATATGTATTAATACTAAATTTTACTTATGGTTTTTAATTAAGCTCCAAAAATAGCTTGTTTTTGGCGTTTAAAAGTGTTTTACATTGTTTAAAGCCTTACTTAGTTAACATTAATGCAATAAGAATATGATTAAAGTTAAACTTGTAAATATACACCAACAAAGAACCTAAAATTTGTTTAGATCTAAGAATTCCTATTTAGCTGTACAACAAAATACTTTGTGTTTCATATCTACGCTTTTATTTAAAATTAGTTAAAGTAGGGGATGTAGAGCAAAGTGAAATGATGAAACATTTACTCTGTTTTTAGTGCATTAGTAACACATACACTCTGTTCCAGTCAGAAAAAAGTTATCTCTGAAGATCATATGATAGTACATCTCAAAGCATATGATAATACAGTCGGACCTGTTTATCTCGAACCTGCCTATCTCAAAAACCTCTCTGTGTCAAAAAAATTCAGTGTCCCTAAATTTATAGAAAAATTCAATGCTTTTTATCATGTTTATCTCGAATAAATTTTTCGGCAAACCAGGTTTTGTAAACTTTTTGATTTTTTTTAAATAAAAAGAAAACTTTTTAGTGCATTAGTAACATATACAGTCTGTTCCAGTCAGAAAAAAAAAGTTATCTGAAGATCATATGATAGTACATCTCAAAGCATATGATCGGTCGGACTTGTTTATCTCGAACCTGCCTATCTCAAAAACCTCTCTGCGTCAAAAAGTTTCAGTGTCCCTAAATTTATAGAAAATTCAATGCTTTTTATCATGTTTATCTCAAATAAATTTTACTGCAAGTCAGAGTTTGTAATCTTTTTAATTTTTTTAAATAAAAAAAATCAAATTTTTTTAAATTTTAAATCAGATTTTTTTATTTAAAGCAAATTTTTTAAATTTGTTAAAAAATCTTCAAAAATTTGTAGGTATTAATTAATAGACATTTATAAACATAATTTATTTCATACAATAGATGAAAAAGCAACTTTTTAGCTATTTTCATTTCATGACAATAGCTATTTTTCATAATAGGTATAAGTAGACCAGAGTTTTAATACAAATGCAGGATTCAAATTAAATTTAACACTACCCCCACCCCCACCCCTCCCAGCTACAACCACCAATCCTTTTACTAAAATTCTAGGAAACGATGGTACCATTATTTCCAGGAATTATAATTTTCATACTTTTTAGAAGAAGAATTCTAAAAAATATTTTCTATGTTAATTAGCTTAGAGTCAACAAAAGTTCTGAAATTCATTAAATTGTTCAATTGATATGAAGAAGGCAAAAAGCCTTGCAATCTAAACTCTGCAATCCATTCCACTTACTCTTACAATTAGGATAAGTTCTGAATATTCAAAAAATTTTTAAGATTTATGAATATGTTATAATGTTTAGATAAGGTGTGATTTTGTTTTATGCTTTTTTTAAAGATAAGGTTTCCAACATGTACGTTTTTAGTGTAAAATATTTTGAACAATTATTTATTTTACTATATTAATCATGGTGTTTTGGAAAAACTGCAAATTTTTATTTTGTTTTGAACTAATGCTGGAGTAAAAGCAATATTGCAAGAGTTGGAAACTCTGTTACACACACAGAAAGAGGGATGTATGTTTGTAGTTTTTCCAGTTGAAGTAAAGATTGTATAATGCAGTATTGTTAAATTTAGAGCAACACATTCTAAAAATGTGAAAGTAATTTATAAAAATAAAACCAACTGATTTTAATCAATAACTTTGTCAAATAAATCACTTGATACAAATTAATTGATTTAAATCAATGATTTTTTTTAAATCACTTGATTTAAATCAACGAACCCTGCCTTAAACCTCTATATCTCGAATTCTGGCTACACTGTTATTTTTGAATTTGATCCCCAGCAATCAAAACCAGAACTTGGAGAAAAGGGCATTCTTTCTAATATCAGCTGTTATGTAGTCCTACAAACATCTTGTGAGACATGTAGTCCAAGGAAAACCAAGTACAAGGAACAAATTTTGTAGGAATTCCATTCACTAAGAAACTGGGAGGATTGGGAGGGTTGTTGAAGAGGGAAAAAGCTTCATGAGTTTTGCTTTTGAGTCATTAAAGACAAATATTTTGTTTTTTCTGGATTGATGATGTTCTAATGTTTAATTTTTTCCATTGAGGATAAAATAATAGTCTTAACATTTTTTTATGACAAGCATTGAAAGATAACTTTTTTCCTTAAAGGTATGGATAAACTTATTGTTATCATCACTAAAATTAGTCAAGCATATAATCACAAAAGTCATACAATCAAATGTTCAACAACATCAATGCAAAAGAATCTGGAAACTCTTTGACTCTGTTTCAATTGCTTATTTGAGTAGTTTTACCAAAACCTCTATATTTCGACACCTCCTTATCCCGAATTTTTCTTCTGTCCCGTGAAATTCAAGATGGACAAGTTCAACACTATACAAGCAATTTTCAAAAATTATTCTCATATTGTAATATTTTGTTGAATCTCAAAAATTATTTTTGTTATTATAAAATGATAAAGTTATCTTCATTAACATTTTGAAAAATTAATGAAAAACTTGGATTAAATAACTACTAATAATTTTAAAATCAATTTAAATTCAAAAATGCTACCGGCTGCCAGTAATATTTTTAAATTTTCATGTCTAATTAACATTATGTGATTTTATTAATATGATTATGAAAATTGGTTGAAAGAAATTGCACGAAATTTTGAAATTATTTTTGGAAAATTACGAAAGAGGAGAAAAATAGTCTCTCAGAAAGGAAATGTTTACTATTTCTAAAGTCACAAAAAAAAAAAAAAGAAAGAAAATAAGAAAAGAAAAAAAGCTACTTTCTTAAATATGTTTCTGTGTAAAAGAAATGGGGGGAGGGATCATCAATTATAGGTGCAGCAAAACAAGTTTTTATTTTATTCAGTAAGTTACCGCCCTATAGCCAGGGCTAAGGCAGAAATACATGAAATACACCGCCAGCTCAGTCAATTTCAGCCGAGGACTGCAGTTTCGTGCTTATTAGCACTCATCTGCCTGGCATAGGAGTGACTGAGCTGGAGGGGGAAAACCTCTTAAGGAAGCCAAGAGTGCCAAACAAACTGGTAGCTAATACAGAATGAGTTGACAGTGTATTTCATGTATTTCTGCCTTAGCCCTGGCTATAGGGCTGTAACTTACTGAATGTACCTGCCTTGCCTTCAAAATTCGAGTTGAACCGAACCATTGCCTCGATCACTCATCTGGTCAGTGCTAATTCTGTATTAGCTACCAGTTTGTTTGGCACTCTTGGCTTCCTTAAGAGGTTTTCCCCCTCCAGCTCAGTCACTCCTATGCCAGGCAGATGAGTGCTAATAAGCACGAAACTGCAGTCCTCGGCTGGAATTGACTGAGCTGGCGGTGTATTTCATGTAAGTTTTTATTTTACTGAAATTATGTGAATTACGGTGTTACAAATTGTTTCTGCATTGTTGTGAGTGTCTCGTGTCACACAACTATTCCTTTTAAATGCTTAATATTGTATTTTCATGGTATATGGTAGCGAACGTCAGAGAAAACCCGAAGTAGCGATTGCACAAATTGTTTTGTTTAAGTGTTACGTCGAGGTTATCTTAACGTGAGAAAAACGTGTTACAACTTTGTGTCATTGAAATTTATATCTGAAACAGTGTTATTTCAATGTGTTTCATTGTTTTCTTTTAATCAAGGGGTGTTTGTGATCTGATAGTTTTGGATTGCTGTTTCCGAAAATTTTGGGATGACAGCACATTTAAAAATTGAAAAAAAAAAAGAACTTTTTAAAATGGTTTTGTTTTATGGTTTCAATGATTTCTGTATGCATATTTAAAGAATTTTTACAGGGGAGGGGCGGGGGGAAATTCGATTTTCCTCATAGTTTCCGAAAATTTCACACTGACTTCAGAAAATTTTGCTTGAGCCCATTTGCACACCTGCCCTTTCTATATTTTTAGTGTTTTGAGAAGTTTTATATTTTAGGTGTGCAATTACATTGGGTAAAATTCCCGTCCCGTTACTAAAAACGTATGGAAGATGTGTATAGAAATCGTCAAAAAGTGTCAAAGTTGGTTCCTTAAAAATCAAAACATAAAAAGTATTATCCAAATTTCACTGAGTAATTAAAACAATATACAATAAGACCACTAAAGTCCTTTCCCTGTCACCCTCTTGATTTCGGAACGGCTGCTGCTATCTTTATAAACATGGTGTCTAGGTATAGTAAATTGAACATGCGTTTCCGAATGAGACCGCCCGCTCACAGCACCACCTGGTGGGAAACAGCAGAGTTAGATTTCGCGTCTCGAAGACGCAACAAGATAAGCGAATTAAGTGTATTATGTACAAAGTTGTAGAGCGTTACGATTTTGTACCGAAAAACATGGATCTGGAAAAAAAAATTTTGGTTAAAACGTGCATTATTTGTGTTTACTTGATCACCCTCTATGCTCCAACTCGTTCAATGTGACATTCAAACGAGGATCCAAATGTGCATTGCTGCTGACGGTGAGAGGTCTGAGCATCCTAAATGAAGGTATATTGTTATAGATAATTATTTTCTTCTTTCTTTCATCGTTTGTCACCTTTGCAAAGTAGGGAATCACGAAAACCCAAATGCGCGTTTTAACCGTTTTATTTTTTCCATTCACGTCAATGAGATATCTTCCGCACATCGATAACGCTCTACAACTGAGTAATTCACTCTTCCCCCCATCGCGTCGCGATTTCGAGATCCGAAAGCAAGCTCCGCATTCTCCCACCAGGTGGCGCTTTGAGCGGTCTCATTCGGTAACGCATACCTAGACTGCCTAGACACCACGTTTATAAAGATAGCAGCGGCCAGTGGAGGCTCGTGGGTTAATTTGGCTGGTGGGCCCGCTGTTATCAGGGGCGCCCTGATGGAGGTCATTGTGGCCTCCCAAAAGTTTCTTTATTTGGCAAATTTGGAGTCCATATAAATTTCAGGCCTAATGTATCTTCTAATTATGTTTTAGTATGTGTGCATGCTTTATTTATATCATTCGGTAAAATTCGGAGTTTCATTTTGTGAATTGAGAACTCAACCACTCTCCTCCCAAAAGGTCGGGTTGCCAGGACCGATCCTAGGGTGTCGGCCGCCCGTGTGCAAAGACCTACTGTGCCGCCCTTCAAGAGTAATTTGCATATTTTGACTAATCTTTGACGCCCATATAAATATTTC
This sequence comes from Uloborus diversus, assembly GCF_026930045.1. Classification (NCBI taxonomy): domain Eukaryota; kingdom Metazoa; phylum Arthropoda; class Arachnida; order Araneae; family Uloboridae; genus Uloborus; species Uloborus diversus. The sequence goes on from NC_072740.1 coordinate 74,408,480, forward strand.
TTCAAATTTCAAAACCAAGTTCTAATTAAAAAAAGAAAAATAAATAAAAAGAAACAGAAGGTTGAACTTATAAAAATGAAGAAAAATTTTCTAGTAAGAAACTTCTTAGGTACAATTTATATTTTTGAAGAAAATAATAGATGCCAAAATTTACTAGTCGTAAAAACGCATTTTATAGTCTTTCTTCGGTGACATCAGTGAAAGGATGGAGGAGGGAGATCAGGGGAGGTGGGATTGCTCCCAGAAAATTATTGAAATTGGCGAATGAAAAATAGTTTTAGTAATCTTTGGTTGTGTTTGGTTGCAAGGAGAAAAGAGTCGGGTATATTCAAGGTGCATGGAGAAATTTTCGAAATTGACGTTAAATATCGCTATTTTAGGAACTTTTTCGAGACTTCAGGGGAAAAGTAATGTTGGAGTTCTCTCCTAAAATTCTTTCAAAATTGAAATCAATTCGAAGCTATTTTTTGTGACCGTAGCTTAGGAAAAATCGCCGCTCTTCCCGAAAATTTTCCGAAACTGAAGCTTTAAATAAGCAGTTTTGGGTTATCTTTGTTGACGTTGCTAGAGAGAGGGAGATTCAATCATCTCCCATTGAAAGTTTTCGAAATTGAAGTTTAAAACGCAAATTTAGGCTGTCTTTGGTGACGGTAAGGTATCTGGCGGCTTTTTTCCGGTAATTTCTTGGCACTATTGTTTCAAAAACCCATTTCTGGCTATATTTGAAAACGATAGGGAAAACGTGAAAAAATTCCGAACCGAAATATTTTTCGGAACTAAAATCCATTTTAGGCTATTTTTGGGAAGGAAGGGCTTTATGGCTCCCAAGCGGATATTTCTAAAAGCGCAATTTTATGCTATCTTTGGTGACGTTTACAAAACTGGGAAGCTTCGGCGGATCTTTCGGATATTTTTCGATATTAATACCTGAAAAACACAACTATAGACTTTTGTCCACCTCACTTCGAAGATAGATGGGTATATGCCCTAGCGCCGTAAAAAGTCACATAAGCCAGGCAGTTCTCTTCTAGAGTTTTTTAGGAATTGAATTTCCAAAATCGTATTTTAGGCATTGTTTGATTACGATGGGACAAAAAGCGGGCAGGGGTTCAGTGTATCCTCACGAACTGTTTTTTTAAACCGAAGTCAATTTCAAACTGAGGGGGTGGGATTAGGGGCCTCTCTAAAGACGCTAATTGAGACTATCTTTAATAGTAATGTTTGGGAATGGATTTCGGGGCTCTACATCACAAAAATTTCGAAAAAGAATTAGGAAAAAAAAAATTAACCAATTTTTTGATGACATTAAGAAGGGCTGTCCTCTGAAAACACATTTTGGATTTTAAAGCCAGCATTTTCAGGCTATGTTTGATTAAGTTAAGTTGGAAGGGGTGAATTAGAGATTTAATTGGGTCCTTAAGATCGGTGGTTCAATCAGCAAAATTTTCTGAAATTAAAGTCCTAAAAACGCCATTTTAAGTCTTCTTTAGTCTCGTCAAGAAGGTCATGGCATCCTTTTGGATCTTCGTTTTGAAGCCACGTTTAAATTTACTACCCGGGGCAAGAGCCCTGATCTCAAACCGGGCAGTTCATGAGTGATTTTAATTCGAAAAAAATGCTGTAAAGGGGAAAAAATACAAAATTTTAGTTCATTCATATATATTTGACTCTCAGGGGAATCGCAATTTTCCAGTCGCAGCCGCGATTGTTGAAAACAGAATTTGTTGTTTGAAATGCTTGTGAGAGTATCTAATCAGTATAGCTTTTTTTTAAATATAATATATAAAATATGTCTTCATTGTTTAGGTCTATAAAAGCTTGGAGGGTAAAATTAGTGGCCCTGAGTGCTCCTTTTAGAAGGCACCCTTTCATGCTTCAGGAGGGGGCATTTCCCTCATCTCCCCTCCCCTGTATCCATGCCTGATTACCGGTTCTGTCATAAATTTTGCAACCAAATGAAGTATGTGTGTAAAGAGTAGATATTAATGGACAATGAACCAGCACAATGTTCCCTAACAATCTATTTTTCTTAAACTATGCTATGCTGTTGGGAAATCGGCACTTACTTTGATAATTGAACATTTAAAATTTAGCACATTTATTTGACTTATTATAAGTTATCTTTTGAGAAATTCTTGAGGAATTTTGCTTGATTAAAATAACTTTTTGATGCGACCTGCGGCCGCCCCTTGCTTTGGCCGCCCTTGTGCGGTGCACACTCTGCACACCTGCTAGGATCGGCCCTGCGGGTTGCCTCTGACGATTGTATAAAGTTTTCACAAGAAAAAGGAAAACAGATGAAATGAAGAGAACTAAGGTGGGCTTGCCAAATAATAAAGCAATGAAGACCAATAAGACCCCCCCCCCTCCTTTTTCCCATACAGAATAGCAAAAATTAGATTGTGACTGGGATCATGCAGCAGCATTAACTTTCACTTTAACATGCTTCGTTATTACATGAGATAGTGAGAAGCAAAAGGATGTAAGTGGACATTTTCAAGTTATGAGTGAAACGCGTTTAAAGATAACTTCATAGGTAGGCTTTCATAGATTTTTTTTTTTTTTTTCTAAATCATGCTGTAGAGCAGCACCTACCAGGACTAACAGTGCTATCTCTTGCCCTAAGACAGAGAAGAGGTTCACCTACCATTTGTACTGGTTATCTCCAAATTTTTAATTTTGCCACTTACATCCCTTTGCTTCTCACTGCCTCATATATATCAAATTACGAAACTGGTAACTATTTTTTCCAGAAACACAGTTTACTTAATTACCAATATATTCTTTTTATAAGAAATTTAAATTACTTTTAATTTTCATTGTGTAATAATTTAGGTTTGCTCAGCGTTGGAATACTCTGGCGTAGAAAAGGCATGACAATAAGGCCAACACGATTAAGACTTATTACTTTAACCAAATATCATAGCTTATAAGAAAATTGAAAAAATCTCACCCAATGAAGATTGTTTTAGGTGCAGCTTTTAATTCAGAAATATTAAGTCTTAACTCTTATTATATCAGCACGACACTGAAAACCAACTGATCCTAAATTCAAACTGAAACTTAAAAAATGGTAAACGCCTTTTCGAAAATAAAATGTCCATTCAGAAATTTCGAGAATGCGCGAAGTTCCATAAAGAAAAATAAACAAATCAAAATGGACATCCCATGCAATGAAATGAGTGGGAACCCAAAATATTGTAAACCCCTGTACCTCATAATAACAGCCTTTTAAGATTAAAGAAAAGGAAAAAATGGATTAAATCAAGAGAGAGAAAGCGATGAGAGAACTTTTCCTTTCCCCGTGGGGTGGGCTCCAAAAATTCTGCCCATCGCCTCACTGAAACTTTGTATAAGCGACGCGAGTCGAGACGAATTCCTCCCATTGCTTCTACTATTGCTATTGGATGAAGATATTTTTCGAGGGGGCAGGAAGGGAGCCGGCTCATACGCATCGTTCCGGGTGATGTCGCTTGCCGCTTTCGTTACATTGATTTAATGCTCGCAGTTGGTTAAGTTGTGGGCCGCCGTTAAAATGGCCTAGCCTAAAGAATCATTCTTAAAGCGCTGTCGCTATTTGATAGAAAAGGAACACTTTTTTCTTATATTAGCGATTAGCAGAGTGCTAGAAATTTAAAATCAGTTTCATGCCCTGATTTTATTTAAAACTGAAACACAAAAGACATTTTTAAATAATCTAATTATGCACTATTTTGTCGGGTGGGCCCGGCCCAAAGTGACGAGCCGCCACTGGCAGCGGCCGTTCCGAAATTAAGAGGGTGACAAGAGGCTTAAGTGGGCGTACTGTAGATTTACATTTATTTTACTCTTTCAATTAATAGGATTTTATGAACTACTTTATTCGATCATTATAATGTACTGTGTCTTATATAAAGAACCAAAAACAAAGCTTGCTAGTTTATTTTTTCTCAAATATTTGTTATTCAGAAAATTATAGTTACTCTGAGCTGTTCAGTTAGCTAGTTTCAAAATCTACAGTTTAAGAATTATCTCGTTTGCTATCTCTCTAAACTTGTTTCGTGTATCAGAATTGACTTAAAAAGAAAAGAAAAATTCTAAAAATAACTTGGTTAAAGTATCATTTTCTACAAGGTTTCTTGTTTAAGGACTATTTTTCTCTCTCTCTCTTTTTTGCCTGCATAACGCAGGCTTAAATTTCCATTTAAAAAAATAAAATTAAAACTGCTATTTATGTTTCTATTGCAAAACTAGATTTTCCCTGCTACTAGGTTCCCAGCAGGTTCGTTTTTTCCTAAAAGTTTCTTTTTCAGTTACAAGCGTCTCTTAAGCCCATGTTTTCAAAATCTGGTCCCTTTTTTCCTTTAAAATTTAAGTTTCATTTTGTATTTTCCCTGTAAACTCAAATAGCAAATTTCTTTCTTTTTTTTTTAATTTGTGTGTTGCTCACATCCTTTCTACTATAATTTCTAAATTTTAATCTAATGTAGGTACAGTAGTAAGATTTCGAAACCATTGTTTGGTGTTATAAAATCATTCAGGATGGTTTCTTGTTCAAAGCAAGAGTAAATACTAATTTGTAAACAGTTTTTAATCTAACTTCACTAAATTTTTACCGATTAATCGGTAAAAATTTGTTTCAAGTTAACTGAAAAATTATTTTAATCAATTATTTACAGTAATGAACGGAAAAAGTATTTTTTCTAAGCAGTCAAAAAGATTACCAATTAATCGGTAACAATTGATCAATTATAAATAATCGACAAAGCTTGTTACGACCGATTAACCAATGCATCTCTATTTTAATCCTTTACAAACTAAGATAAAGGTCCCTTTTCGGGCCCTTTTTTAAAAGAATTTTAGTACCTTTTCTCACTAGGGACAAACTAAAAATCTATTGATAGTCGTGTTTTCCTTTAGCTCCAAAAATCGAAATTTCGCTACGATTTTTTTTAAATTTATTTATTTCTTCCACAAAATATGATTTTCCCTGCTGTAAAAACTACTACAAAATCAAAACATAAATTACAACATAACATTATAACATAACAAAATAAGAACATAAATATCTGTAAAAAAAATAAATAAATAAATTTAAAAAATTTTAAAAAAACATTATGAACGAAAATACACTTGCCACATCAGAAAAACTATTCGTCAGTAGTATGTAAATCGTGTAATTCCTCATCCCCACTAATTACTGGAGAGTAGTAGATGGATATAACCTGGTAGAACCATAACCTAAAAAAAAAAGGAAATTATATTTTAGTGATCAATACTTTTCTATTTTTGCCTTTCGCTCTTTCACTTAGGTTTCGGTTTGAAAAATGGTCGATAGAAATCAAGGTTTCTTTTATGAAAAGAAATTGCAATTTATTCTCACAGATTTGTTTTGCAAATTTCTAAATTGGTGCTAAACGTATCATAAAAAATCAGAATATACATATTGTTCCATATGTTTTATTTCCATTTCATGTGCATAAGTCTCATTTACATAAGTTTATGCAAAACAAAATTGTTTTTAACTAAAGAAACAATTCAAAAATTTTTGAAAAATATTAAACTCGGATGTGCTTGTGAGCTATTTATTTTTGAATGACTATTGAAATGTTGATATTTTTCAATCGCATTTGTCTTTTGCGCTATAGAATTTGTCGTAATAAGTTTACATAATTTTTTTAAAAAATCATTTCATTTACAAGGTAAGAACTAAAAAAAAAGAAAGAAAATAGAAAGGTAAATGGAATTGAAACGATATCCTACATGGCTTCCTACTCCATTAATCACAATTTTGTTTCACTTCTCTCTCCTTAAAACTCCAGAGTACTGGCGCTTGTGTTAGCAATAACTTGTTGGTGGATGCTGGAATGGTATTGGCTGAATATTACAAAACATAAATAAGTAAATAGATAGCGAATTTTGACACCATTTGTGTAAAAAAAATAATCTAAATTAATATCGGATGTTTCGGAAAAGTCCTTCTCCTTTGTTCTAAGTTGTTATAACTTAGGAGAAAGCCTATTTTTGATTTCAAAAGTGAAAAATGTAAGAACTCTTATGAATTTTAAACATTTAAGTAAGAATAATATCAGAAACAACTTTTATAAGTTTAAAATTTGTCGAGTTCCTTACTTAGAACTAATCAATGTTTATTGGTCTATTGTCATGTTTCGGGTTGCAAAGACTAAGTGACTTGTTATTCACAAGGTTTTTATCACATTACATAATTTGCTGTTTGTTTTATTTATTTTTAGTGATTGTGCTGGTGATAGGTTTGTCATAATTAAATAATTTTGGCAAAAGAGAAAGCATTGCATTGTGTTTTTGAAAACAGGGTTAAGAAACTAATGAGTTTGAATTTTATCAAGTAGAATTCATGATGCATTTTAGAAACGCTATTTTTCCTACTAGAGACAATTTAGAGTATCCGGTGGTAACATACAGAGCACCCAACACGTATCATACAAAAAATGATGCAAAATTAGTTCTATAGTTAATGTAGTGCTCGGTTGAAATATTATTGGGCAAGATGGTTCAGGAAAATTTAGAATAATTCGAAAAAAATCAATGTACAGAAAGGAGGTACGTTAAGAAAGCGTATTATGGTGCTTTGCAAGATGTAATCCAAGCTCGACTGCAATAGAAAACCAAAGGACAAAGAATTTAATTTAAAAAACTCACTATTTGGTCATTGATTATAATTTTAATTTTCGTTTTATCTCTTTCAAGTCACAAGTTCAATTCTGCCACTCAGTACATGAAAATGAGTAAAAGTAAACACACTTTCCCTCAAAAAATTGCAGAAAAGTGAAAGGGAATGTATCTTAGAGCAGGAATTAAAACGGAAGAAGCAAATCCAATCATTGGCTAAGAAAAAGCTTGGGATAAGAGCTTATGTCATGTGACTCAACGTCGACGAATGGTTGACACGTTTTCCGTGAAACTAACGAAAGAAACCTTATTTCTTCCAATGCTTTTTTTTTAAATCTATCAAGTGACTTGGGGTCTTTCCTTCACGAATGAAAGTCTTCACTACCTCCATTTTATCTCTTCTCAATGGAATGAATCATTATGAAAAAAGAAACCATTGAGGAAAATTCTCAAATAGAAAACTAAACACATGCATTAATGCATTGTCGAAGAACATTAATCATCACAACAAAATAAAACAATTAATTAAAACCGAAAACAATTACGGAGAATGATTTAAGAAAAAAGTAAGTTATGAACAAATTTTAGTGCTACTGGTGTTCCGTATTAGTTAATGGTAAAGCTTTGCTTCGCGATGTCAGTTGGGATACAGGACAAGCATTACACGTTTTTAGAATCGTTACTACTCGCCTCACGGTAAAAATTCACGTTTACAGTTGCCATCCTGGATGCTAAAAAAACGCATGTTGTGAACTGGAGAATTTATATTATTTTAGTTTTTGGCAAGCGCAGATGCTAGCCCCTTTTATTTTTCGTTTAATTAGTAGTACACTGTTATAACTAGAAGTGCCAGATGGGTGCCCTTTTCCGCCTTAGGGTGCAAAGACGGAGCCACAGGGTGCCATGGAGGTTAGGAAATATTGTTCCGATATCTTTTAGCACCTCAATGGATGAAAGAAGCTAATGAAGAGCCATCAGCCCACGCACTAGCCAATAGCAGAATCTTTTCCTACGTAAGGGTGCCTCGCTCGCGTATGCGCTCCAGCGTAAGTTCAGTTCAGCCACTTTAATGGCGGACGACGAAGCTGGCTACTTTGTTGTTGGTACTAAATTTTCACATTGAATAGACTACGAAACTGGAATAATATTCAACATTTCTTGGACAAATCTTACAAACTTTTCGTAAGTACAGGCATTTAATCATGGTGTAACATTTAGGGCTTTCCAACAGGTTTAGTGTTTTCAGAGTTGTATTTCGAAGTAAACTGCAGTACTACTTATTGTTTAGATAACCGATTTAAACATAGTGATGTGTGACTTTTTCTATTACGTGTAATAATGTATGGTATTACTTGCTTATAGCGTCAGTGGTCTCGCGGATTTTCCCCAAAAATGTTTATTGTTTGCAGTACGAAATAATTAATAAGTGACCAGAATGATATCGCAATGACGTAACTCAACTCTTACAGCAGATACACTAAATGTATTTTTCATCTCAATAAAATAACTGCGTAGACGTTAGCCAACTGATGGAGCAAGGGGGGGGGGGGGCAGTTTGAAAAAGAAATCTCTCTGTGTTTGAAGAATGTCGTCATGACTTAAATTGTTTACGTTTATTACAGGGGTGGTTGTGAGTTCATCAAAAAATACCTGAAAGTTTCAAAGCGAGACCGGGGGGGGGGGGTAATCTTTGACCCTTATTACTAAAGTGCATCTTTGCCATAGTATTAAATAGTTCTGAGTCAAAATATTGTGTGTACATGTGATTAAATTTTTAATGGGTTACAAAGTTACTTTTGAGCTGGTGTTATACAAATTATCTTGACATTTATTTGTCCATCTTAAGGGATAGGTGTCCATCTTAAGGCTCTTGCAGGTATATTTGATGAGTATTATATAATTTTAAAAAATTGCGGAGGTAGGGAGATAAAAGCATAACAAAAAAAAACATAATTCCGGTATTTTCGGACATAAAAATACCGGAAATACGTCCGAAAATACCGGAAATTCGGTAAAATACCGGAACACAATCACCCCTGAAGTTTATGTCTTTCGTTGGCGTTATTGCAAGAAACGAATGCAGTGTCTACGCGTTTATTTTATTTTATTTTATTTTTTATTTTATTTTATTTATTTATTTATTTATTTATTTCGGATTTCTGTTACAATGTTTTTCATCAGGTAGAATGCTAACAATTTGTTTTGACTTTTAATTCCAAAAATGTTCCTGTTTAAAAAAGAAAAATAAAGTGCTATTAGATTACTTATGTTTAAAAAGGATATTCAAATGTCGAACCATATTTACGTATCAATATGTTACTCTTGATTAAAATATTTTGAACGTTTATGAAACGCCTGCGTTTTATGAAACGATTTGATTTTTCCGTAATTGTAATCTTTCTGAATATTTTTGGCTGAACCTGTAAATGATCCATAAATACCTAAATTTTCGGTATCATGCTGTTGTAAATGTCAATATCATTTAAAAATACTGAACAATCCAAGGGTATGTATGAGAGTTAGAGCTCGGATAGAAGAATTGAAGTCACAAACACTTCTAAATTGTGTTGGAAAGTCCGAATGCCTTAAATGACAAATTTTAATTCAACCTTAATTCAGTGTGAAAAACGTGCCAAGACTTCGTACATCATAATTCAAAACAATAAATAGAACACAATAGTATTCAAAAACGCACACAACACGGGGGGGGGGGGGGGCAAGATCCACTGTAGGAAGCAGTAAATGTGCTATTTTTCTCAACTAGGTTACAATGTTACACCCACGGTGCACGTTGGGTTAAGGGTGCCGGTTTTTCATATTAGTAAGAGATACAAGGTGACGAATGCAACTTGTAGTTTTAACAGTATAATAGAATGAAGTTGAAACAAATTTTTCTTAAAATATTGAACGAAAGGGTAGAAAATACTTTTTTAAATGCTTGCTCATTATAAGTTTCAACTAATACTGTATGACCTTAATTGACCAGTGACCAGTCATTTTGGACTTTTGACGTTTTGTCGAATGTCTAGAAAAATGGATGACGATCTATTCTGGAACTTCAAGTCAAAAAGAACGCGAAAGACCTTAATAATAACATAAAACAAAAATAGAAGAAAACACCACCTTTTAAGTTTTCGAGTGCTATTTTGATGAAAATTCACTCAGAAAAAAATGAAAATTTTTCAAAAAATATGTCTTGAGAATAACATAAGATTGCAAGTCTTCTTCAAGACGGCAGGTGGGAATCAAAAGATTTCCGAGCAATTCTAAATTGTTTGAATGTTAACTTCATTTGTTATTCTCATACACTATACTACAAGATTTTTGTGTTTAAGTTATCAACTTGGTACTATCATAAAAATATAAACAATTTTTATTCCCTTGCAAAAACTTTGTTTTTGTGGTCAGGACACCGCATGAAATTTTGATTTCCTCTTTATTCAAAAACAAAAAGAGAACATTATACTTCACAAATTAGTAATAGATTTCAACGAAAAATCTACAAATTGATAACTAATCTAGCAATGTAGTTTTGAGGGTGTAGGTCACTTCACTTTCAAAAATAACTCCCCAAATATAGTCATCCATCATTCGTTCATTGTTGGTTCTCTGTACTATTGATCAATACCACCTTCTCTACTACATCCCCACCACTAATCTAGCAATGTAGTTTTGAGGGTGTAGGTCACTTCACTTTCAAAAATAACTCCCCAAATATAGTCATCCATCATTTGTTCATTGTTGGTTCTCTGTACTATTGATCAATACCACCTTCTCTACTACATCCCCACCACAACTCCACCGATGCCGAAATATGCCGCGCCTGTAGATGCTGATATGCCGCACCCTGTAGATGCTTGAATGCTTCAATTTTGAAGGATTCAATGGATTGCATGTGACCTGCGGGTTGCAGATTGAGTATCGTTAGTAGAGAACTTCTTAGGTTTCCAAACTGATTGCGCAATAGGGAAGTTGCAACCTATTAAATGTTCATATTTTGGCTATTGCATATTGTTAATTGACCCTCAAAACTAAAAAATTCACCATCACCGAATTTTAAAACACCGTGGTTGATTTTTAATGAATTTTTAAAAATCCACGCGCAAAAGTGCGCTCTTCTGAAACGTCACTATCCTACGTCACAGGGCGCGAATGGGCAGCCTTCCGCCGAAGATCCCTTGTTTTCGCTAGGGACATTTTGAGCGCGCTGATATTTTTATTTTTTAGAAATTCAATAATCCTTTTGAACACACTATGGAGGCCGGATTCGTTAAAGCACAATATAAATAATCTTCCTCAAATAATATCAATGGTGATATTCGAATATTTCCGAGAGGATGAGAGGTTTAATGTTCCAGAAACGCGAGGAGATAAGCCTTTTACGTTTCATCTTCGAAGTCGAATGCACGTTCTTCGATTTCTCCCATGACATGGGAACCGGTACGCATGCATTTTATACTTCAATTCATCCAAGAAGGAAAGAAGAATTTCTAGTAGAAACATTGAATTTCAGTTTCCATTTACTCCGACTGACCCTACGCAAGAGCATGTATATAATTATTGATGTATGTTCTATAATTTTCAATGCATATTGTGAATGTTTTAAAGTATTATATTGTATTCTTTTTTCTGCAGAAACCATATGCAGAGATAACCGAGTAATTCCTCCGAACGCTGGTAAACTGCACCTTAACCTGCCACGCATCAGCGTTACATTCCCAGCTGCTAAAAATCCAACTACTTACAGTCGATTTATTCATGTAAAACACCCTGGATCTCCTATCCGGATATTTAGAGAAACCACAGTCTAGTCATATGTTCATTTTTGTCTCCACATTTCTCCAATAGATATTTTACTCCAAGCTTGTGTGAACCTCTGAGAGCACAATGATTTTGATATTATTGGTATGGTTGCTTATAAGACTGTTTATGCGTGTATTTATGCCTTCTGTAAGCAAAAAGAAAATGTGTTTGGCATTTACATAGTAAGCCTCGATAATTCGACACCTGTAAGGAATGCAAAAGCAGAGTCTGGCTATCCAATTATCTTCCGTTTCCGAAAAGAGTAGATTTTGATATATGGAAAATTAGATTGTTTACAAAAATCAAGGGCTAGACCCAGGGTTTCCAGGCGTGACTAATATTAGCCGTTTTGGTTATTTTGCATCACAGTTGGCTAGAAAAAAATCTAATGTATTAGGCAAACTGATCTACATTTCGCTTAGTATTTATCATACGCAACATGATTAATACTAAAAAAATTGTAAAATTAATTGATCAAAAGATTTAGAAAGAATATTAAAGCAGTTTTTTGAACAATATATTTAGAAAAATATTAAGTATTTAGATGTAAAATCAACATATCTTGCACATAAAAACACCGGAAATGTCTTATAAATATTTTAGGCTAATTTCACGAAACGGTTGGTTATTTTTCTAAATTTTCACCTGGCAATCCTGGATATGCCATTTATAGTGTGGCTTTGATTTTGATAAGTTGAGGGGTTGAGGCTTGACGTTGACAATGTTTATGTCTTTTGTAGGTAATAGGGAAGAGAAATTGGCGCTGAGCTGAGTTGAGCAACTTTCGTAGTAGTTTTCTGAAGGTATTCCAATTCGAATCCGCTCCAGTAACAGTTCCCTTTTTTTCACTGAACTTTCCAAAAAGAGGTAGACATTGTCAAAGTCAATCCGCAACTTATCAAAGCCACATGTTAATGATCGCATCAAGTTTCCCAGAAAAGAAAATCATAAAGGTCTGCAAACTCATGCCGCTGCTTTAGTGAGAATAGTGTTCAACACATGTAAAATATAGAACAAGTGGCCATTAGTATACCAGATTTATATTTCCAGCATTTTAAAATAATTTTTGGTAATTTTGATTATTTGTAATTTGGACGATGTGAACTTCGAAGAAATATGGTTTCAATAGGATGGTGCTAGTTGCTGCACGCCATGAAACAACAGAAACAATCAATTTGTTTATAAACCTTTTCTTCTGTGTGTGGTTTTCAGAATTTTGACGTTGATCTTGTGGCTAATTCCTATAAGGTTTTTTGTTCTTGAGTTTTGTTAAGTCCACAGTCTATGCTAACAAACCATGATAATTCTTGACTGACAAAAAAAAATAATAATAATAAAATACAATTTTGAATTTGAACTGAGTTGGTTAAATATCTTCGAAAGTTTTATCGAGGGAAAGGATTGGGCTATGCCATCTTAAACAGCTTCCGACATCATCACTATCCATACTTAATCTCAAAATGCCTGCTGTGTAAATCAATGAAAGTTACGCAATCAAATAGTCATTTACACTGCTTGATTTTGAAATTAAATCCGATGCTGTCCAGTATGTCACTCGTTACTTCTTCGGGGCTATGGGAGACCCCGTGGGGCAAAGTCACCCGTTAGCTCTGCTTTTCATTCTATAACTATCATGTTTTGCTTATAATTCGAACATTTTCCTTATTGCATTTTAAAATTTTCATTTATTTATTTTAATTTTCTTTTTTTATTTATTTATATTGTTATTTTATTTATTTATTTATTTTGCGTTCACTGTTTTTAGATTTATATAACTTCATAAGCTTTATTTATTTATTTATTGTCCTTTTGAAATGACTTTTACTAAAAAAAATATTTTTCAACCTGTATAAGAGGTTTTTAAACTTGCAAAAATCAAACTTTTTTCGTCGTCTGCTTATACAAGTTTTTTTTTTTATATATTTATGTTTTTTAAATGAATCCGTTTTTGATTGCGGAAAAATGAGTAAGGGAAAATTGAAAGGGAAAAAAAGGGCAGGGTGGAAAAAGCAGGTAATTTCGACAAAGTTACATTTGCAATCTGTCAGAAAACAAATGAAACTGCTATCGCAGACAAGATACTCATACATGTCCTTTGAAGTTGAAAGAAAAGCCGTGAATTCAATTTGTTTGTGACTAACGATGATTTAAAAACGAGGCATGGAAAAGATTCGATTTTTTTTACAAATGTTTCAGTAAGATTTATTTTAGGTTAAGCTCATAACATATTTTTAATCTTTTATTTGAAATTATTAAAACCAGATTTTGCATCATCTTTAAAATATGTTGTGGCCTTCTTTTCTCTAAAATATTGCAGTCGGACAAAACCTGGTAGTGCAAAAATACCCCGGGAATGAAGAAATCCTACAGGCGAGTAAAGACAATAACTCCTACCTCTTGACCTCATAAATCTAAACTCGGACTTTGAAAAAAAAAAAAAAGAACTTAGAGTTTAAACTGCTTAGGTCTCTGTCAAATCTGGGAACAAAAATATAAAATTCAGCATTAACTCAACCACTTCAACATCATGTGAAAAGTGACCAAGTCTTTATAACTTGCATTGAACTGTACTCCTGGCCAGAATCGTTTAGTTCTTTGATACAACTATAAAGGGCCTCCACTATAAGATTTGAAGTATGCATAAATTAGGGGGATGTTCCAGGGCTCGATTGAGACTTAGAGAGGCCCTATGGCCAAGCAGTTTTTCGGGGACCCCTGTAGTCAAACCTCACAATTTTAACCTTATCAGATTATTGGCTAAAGCAATTTTAGCCATTTGGAGTCTCCTAAAAAGTGGGAACCCTGAGCCATGGCTTAGTTGTCCTGTTTAGTAATGAGGCCTTGGGCTGTTCCAATGCAAAGGAGCATGGTAAAAGTTTTCTTCGTGGTTTTAGTTCTTAACACTCAAAGAAAATTCAGCTAATTTATCAGATATTTTCCAAATGGATTATTCAAAATTACTTATTTTCTTCTGTGTTTGGAACCATATGAGGCAGTGAGAAGCAAAGGGTGTAAGTGGACATTTTCGAGTTTTCAGTAAAACGCGTATAAAGATTACGTCCAAGGTAGGCTTTAATTGAATTTTCTTTCTAAATCATGCTATACCGCAGCACCTACCAGGGTTACTAGTACTATCTCTTGCCCCATGACAGAGGAGGGGTTCATCTACTATTTGTACTGGTCATCTCCAAATTTTTAATTTTGCCACTTGCTTCCCTTTACTTCTCACTACCTCATATGTGTTTATCAGTGGAAAAGGACCATTACACCAATTTATTGCCATAATTAAATATTTCAGCTATAAAAAGCAGCTTTTTTAATATTCCAACACGTACCCGTTTTTATCCGACTTGGTCGGGTGAAACTGGGTACTTGCATTCTTTCTAAAAATGATTTATTTATTTTCCGAAATATATTTCTTTTACGTTAAAAAAAAGGAAGGTGAGGGGACTAATTTATTAGTCAAATGAAACCTGAAGTATTTATTCACATGATTGATTAAGAAAAGAAAAAATAATTTTGGTTACCAGTTTCGTCCGACTTTTCCAGACAATTAAATGAGATGTTTAAGCTGCATCCTATTTACATTCCAAATGTTCCCTAAAACCGAAAAGGGAACTTAGAGTGATTTCTATTAATCATAATCCATTTTTAGGAACATGCTCAAGTATGCAGTACCACAACTACTTAAGAGTTTCGTAGTATGTTCGAATCACATGCCCATTGTTTAATGTCTAAAATAAGCATTAATATTTGTTGAAATTTCATGCACAATTGATTAAATCATGGAAATAGTGTTTTCTGATCTAAGATTTTTTTTTTTATTTTTTTTTTTATTTTTTTTTTATTTTATTTTTATTTTTTTTTTAAGGGAGTAAAACTCGTGGTAATAATGCTACACTTCGATGCAGAAGTACCGTTTCCGTACAACATTAATGCATTGGATGACTTCTGAATTATTCGAGATGCCAAATTTTCATGATGTCAAATTACGGGGTTTTGCTAATTATGGTTTTTGCATTTTTAAACAATAACAAAAAAACATCATTTAAACATGTTAGCATTTAAACCTGTTATTGTTTGAAATGTAATTAATTTTAAATTGCTATTTATTCCATATACAGCAGAAAAAGTTTGTGAATAAAACCTGATAGTTCTTTTTTTTTCCTTTTATTGTAGTTTTTGTTTGTTTATTTATTTTATTTTCTCTGTTAGCGATTTTTTTAGGAATTTAAAACATGTGCAATCTTTTTTGGGGCAGTTTGTCAGTTTGTGTAGTACTAACTTACCAGATTTATTATTTGTGTACGGTTTCACACATGTTGGATTCGTCAAGTACGTTTTTTTTTTACATACTAGTCTATACTCATTCGATTAATTTTCAGCAACGTTGAAAAACTGCATCAACTTTATTTTATGGAAATGAGTAATGGAAAAATACTGATTGAAAATTTTTCAGAGCTAAAACAACTGAATGTAAGAACGGAATCTTTCATGTCCGACATCAACGATAACTACATTTGCTTGTAGGCCAGGACAGGGCAGGATGTTCTTTCCATTGTTGTTGTCCATTCAGGACGTTTCTGGCTACTGCTTTGTCTAAAATGTCTACTTATTCGCAGCACAAATATATTGTTAATGACTGCATAAAGTTCCAAACATAACTTTATTGGAACTTCTTTTGAGTTTATTCATGAAAAACTTTGAGACATGCCTAACGAAACATCAGCCATTAAATCGTACTTCCACGGAAAGTAGTTATATTATTATTCTGATGTATGTTTGCCTCATAATACTCAGTTTCATGTAACAGCGGGAATTTTATGTGTGTGTGTATGTCCAGATAATTATTATTTTACTTTTGTTCAAAATAATTTTTAAAGACATTTCATCTGATACTTTTACTAGGTAAATTAAATATGATGTATCTTACACGAAATGTGAACCGAAGAAATGTTCCATGTCCTAAAATAAAATTTATGCAGTATTTCGATTATATTGCTGTGATTTTTTCCGTAAATTATGTAGAGCAAATTCCAGTGATGTTCGATTTTGAGAAAGGTTCGTCGCTGAAACAACTCTGATAAAAACCAAACCACCTTCTTGCAAGTTGCCGTGCTAACGAATACAATTCGTTTCTAAGCACCTGAAGTATTTTAGGTAGTGTATATTGTGATAAATGTTTTCTGTTTCAAGGTTAGATATATACTGAATAATTTGCGTGATATTTTATTCCCTGTGATTTTAATTGTAACATTTTAAATGTTTGCTATAGTGATTGTCGAATTGTTTCATTGTTATGTTTAGTATCATTGATATATTTTCAAGTGGACAGGTTATTAATATGATAACAATTTAAACATTTTTAATGTTTTGGGCTTTTAAGAGAGAAAACTAAATAGTAAGCATTTATATTTGTGCAAAAACTGAAGATGAAGATTCAACTTGTGACTTGAAAAATGATTGCAGACACATGTTTTAGGGTTACAATTAACCTCTTTTTCGCGAGTGCGTACGCAAGCAGGAGTTACAAGGAGTTGCTGATGTAAAGCCTTCAAGCTTCACTATGACTGCTTACATCACTGAAGTTAATTTTTTAGCATTGAAAAAGGAGATTCTTGTAAGCCCGGAACACATGCTTGCATCCCCCCTCCAATTTTTTGAATCACAAGGTTGTTTATCAATCTACCAATTACTAAGCATTTCGGTGAGTTTAAGCACAAAGAATCATTCTCTCTTTTTAGCTTTTTTTTTTTACTAGGCTTGGTTACAAAGTAATCTTGCTGAAATTTTCATTTTCAATGCTTATAATTACTCAGTCACAAGCTTTCAGCTCAAGATAATTAGATGCTCAATATTGTTTAAGTTCTGCTCAATTAATAAATAAATTACCTTTGGTGCCATTCTTGAGGTACTCTCAGAAACAAAAGCTTTCAATTTTTGTCAAAAGTTTATCGATCATTAATTATAACTGAAAACCTCGGTGCAAGAAGGAAACGGGTCGACATTTAAAAAACTTTCAGGAATCACAAAAAAATAATAACAAAAACGTTTTAAAAATACATTTTTTAAAGATTTTGGAGCTGCCCCGCTCTTGTTCCAAATACATCTAATAATTTAAATGCATTGTGAGTATTTTATAAAAGTATGAACAGCATTTGGTTCTTATAAGAAAACAAAGAGAGTATTGTAAAAAAAAAACACTTTAATTTCAAAATAATGCATTGAGTTTCTGAGGAGCTTATCGTTCTTCTCTTGAAAAGTAACCTGTACAGCTGCATTCCTTTAACATCTCATGGAATATTAGTTTGAAGTGTTTCCAGGTGTGCTCTGATGGAAGATCACTGGTGGTCACTGTGACTTTCCAAAAATTTTCTTATTCGGCAATTTTTTTCTTCCTAATTCGGCAAAATGTGGAGTCTATTCGGTAAAATTATCATCATTCGGCGAAATTTGGAGTTTCATTCGGCGAAATTTGAAGTTTCATTCGGAAAATTGAGCATTTCCGCTGACCTAAAAATGTTCAGGGCGTCCCTGAGTGTCTTGTTCTTGAACAGACTGAAAGATAATATTTTGTTTTCGTGTATTTCAATGTGAGATGCAAAACGGGCTAAATTTGGTGCTATCCCCTTGCACAGAGGTCTTCAATAGAGTTTACTATAAGAAATGACTAGAGGCCAGTATCTCTTTATATAGGAAACTTTACCTTTGAATTTCTCATAGATATGTAAAGAATATTTCAAATATATTAACGAATAGAAATATTGTGTAATCAATAATCAAAAGATGATTTGAAAAGTTTATGAATTTCAAATAACTATATATTCTTGCACCAAAGCTGCACTTTGAAGCAATTCGTATGTGCTAAGTAATGTGGCTTAGTTATTCGCTGCATTAGAGATTTAATGTATAAAGCTTCTTTGAAGTTTTATTTTTTCTTGACGGAAAGCTTTGAACACTTTTTTCATTTGTGTGTTTATTGTACGTCACATGTCAATGTTGTACGTAATAGTGGCTCACTTTCAATGTTTTGCTATACGTGTGTGCAAATGTTTTTTATTCATATTTCATACAAGCAGCTGGGAAAATAATAGGATGTGCAAATCACAAAAATCTGCTACTCAAACGAAAACATCCTTGTAAATTCTTGTTTCCTGCAATGTATTTATCTGAAAATGTCATTGAACACCCAAAATGTCTTACTCTCTATTTAATAGATATCTAGGTTATGAATTTCTTTGGGGGCATAACTGAGTTTATCAAAAAAAAAAATCTTTTAATTTAAGTATAATGACAGTCTTGAACGCAGGAACTTTGTTGCTTTGATTCTCTAAGTTATTTATGCAAGTGTAACGCAAATTGCTAAATTCGGCTGTTTGCGACAGCGAGCGAGCATTTCTAACTTAAAGCCTTTTCAACTGACTTTCAACTTATAATCCCGATTTCTAATTTTTGCAAAGCATTTTCAACTTTTTCTCTGCGTATACTCAGAGATTTGTGCTCCTTTGGTTTTAGCGATCGCTAAATTCAGTTGCGATTCTTGATATCTCTATGTCTCTGCAGAGGAAGGCGGGGGGAAAATAAAATCCTAGGACACCAAAAACGGTCAAATGAGAACAATAAGCAATGTGATTACTCAAAAAAAAAAAGAAAAAAGAAAGAAAAGCCATTTCACAGGTTGTAAATTTCGCCTATTTTTCATTAGCTTTATGCCTGGATAATTTTTTACGCCAGAAAATATGAGAAGAAATGGCATTGTATTTATAAAGCAAAATTTGTTTTATACTGTAATCTCATAGCCATGATATTTTAAGGTTTTTAGGAACGAATTCGTTGTACAAAAGTGAGAAAGTTATTGATAAATGTAATAAATATTTGAGTAAGAATTAAATAAAAGACCAAATTAACGTCTGTGATGCGTAAATAAAATTTTCACAAAAAATACTACGCTTAAAGAGTTAATATGCAACATTTTCTTGCTTCAATGCAAAATTATGTTGCAGGTTGTTTTCATCCAGCTGAAAGAGTTTAACATACTTGAATTTGAAAAGTTTTTAATAAATTTCGTGGTTTTTTTTTTCGGAAAAATGAAGAAAATAGCAATTTTGATTTAAAAAACTAATTTTTTTTTCAAAATGAACGTAATAATAATAAGAAAAAGCATAAATTTACTCTAATGAAAATGAGTTACTAAATTATAGAATATTTAATTGCATTCTTGAGCTTGCAAACGTGCATTCTTGAATTGCAATTTAGCTTGGAATCACTCAATATTATATCGAAAAATAATGGTCGTACGCTATAATGAAAATGTTAGTTTGTATGTATTTATTTTCTCTCCTTTTTTTACTGATCTCTCTTCTTTACTATATTTATTTACTCTTTTCTTAGGCTACAAAAAGCTTTAATGTGTCCCCAATTTTCTTCTCCGTTAGCGAAAAGGTATGATTTAAATTCACGTGTTTGTAAATTGACATTTCTTTTCAATGATACCACCTAGTGATTTTTATATGCGCAATAAGGTTCTCTATCATTTTAATAAGGTGCTTTTTTAATCATGAGACATCATCGTAATACAAATTAATCTACTTAAAATTTATATTAAAATTGTATTGCTGTTTATTATTTACACCGTTCTAAATGAACAGAGTTTTTCTGAGAATACAAAGTTTATTTGCGAATCTTCAAAACAAAGCTCTATTATGTGAATTTTAAGTTTTAGGGCTTTATTCCAGAAAACAAGTTATAATCCGCTTCGGATTTACGTCACAACTCCTCCCTCAAACCGTCTCTGGTTGCGGAATTTCTATGCGGAGACGGTTTAAAGGAAGAGTCAAGCGGAATGCTACCATTTTTTTCCCCTTGAATAGAGCCTTCTTAAGTTAACAATAAGAAATCCGTTTGCTACTAAAAGCAAAAAAACAATGTCTAAGAATGTTAATTTTAAGTGTTAGCCAAAAGTTACTTGTTTAATGTTGGTTGTATGTTTCTATGAACATTGGAAAAATTGTTTGCTGTTTAAAAAATGTGTAGGTATATTGATTTTGTTTATACGTCAAATGTTGATTGCGTAGTAATTAGTTTTGTCTTATTAAACAAGTATACTTTTTTGTTTTGTTACATTAAAATGCTGTTAGAAAAAAAAAATAATGTGTTTGTACTATTTTAATCTCTGCTTCGTAGTATTAGTTTTATGCTCAAAAATAACTAAAAATTTGTTTGCCTTGTGAAATTATGTGTGACTAAGTTACTAGTCAATCGAGTCTATGTGCCAAAAAATACTTCAATTTTACTTCTATGTGTAAGTATTCAATACGAAAATTGTTCAATGTATAGAAAGCATGTGCTACAATACGATTTCATTCAATAAAATTTTAATTCTCATGGGAAAATAACTAAAACGAAAAATATTTTTCCTATTAAAAATAATAAGCTACAAAAATTCATTTTATACTTATACCAATATTATTTTATAAGTTTAATTCTATGGCTAGAACAATAACATCTAATTATAACAAAAATTATTAATAAGATAATAAGCTTGAAAATTAGCCAATACTCTCCTCCCCATTTTGAAAACAAACATAAGTTATTGCTGTCAGTTTTAGCTTTATGCATAAGTATTCAATTTAATTTTAAATGTTTTTCCTATCTTTAAAAATTCGCAAGAATTGATTGTATCCGTTAAACTGAAACTATTTCAATCATCATCCCATACATAAATGTCACATTTCTATAACGATTTTTATTTTATTGCTAAATAATCGATGCAAAATATTTTTTTAGATAAAAAAATAAGAACATGAAGATTATTTCACTACCTTAACACAATAACAGTAAAAATAATTCATGGGCTTAAACAGTTGATAATATACTTCACTTTAAAACAAATATACTCGAGAAATCGATTGCATTTGACTTGCGTTATTATTAATAAGTGTCCTGTTTAGCAAAATATGGGAAAACGACTAAAAAAAATTGTGTTGTAATTTAAATTGATGCTTAAATAATCGGTTGTAATTGGTATTTGTCCTATAAACATATATGCAAAAAGTAACTATCAACATGACTATCTACTGTCCGCGTCTGGCAAGTTGAACTCCGTTGGCCGGCGGATTTAACGATTCCACTTGCTGAAATAGGGGTGAGGAAAAACGGCTGAAGGTCAAAAAGCTTGATGGTAGCCCAACTCTGTGCTGACAATTCATCTTCTTACTGTTTGCTCTCCCTTACAAGAAGTGGACTTGCTCAAGGCCACAACTCAACTTCTCAGAGGCGGACAGTACTTCAGTTTGTTCACTAAGAAGTCGATTGCAATAGCAGAACAAAAAAAGTTCGAAAATGGTATTATATTGCTTCTATAGCTAAATAGTAGTCGATAATGAATTTGGCTGGTTTTATAAAAAGATAAATAAAAGATCAATTTCTCAAAAGCTTCTTACTCTCAATTTGTTTTATGTATGATGGGAATTGTTTGTTACACCTTCTCTGAAGTCAACAGTTTTTGTTTAAAGTAAACTTAGAATTAAAATTTTCTCATTAAATACAACAACAAAGACTCTAGAATCTATTTTATTAATAGAGACTAAGTCATTTTATGCAAAACTAAGGTCCCCCCCACGAATATTTTCAGACTAAATATTTTGAACTTTTTTCGGATGTTTCATTATTAACGGGGCAATTCGTATTGTATGTATTGTTAATACATATATTTTATCAGACATAAGTCATTGGTTTTATTTGATGTCTTACATAACCTCAGGTATATTGTAAAAATGACCAAGTTAAAAGCTGTTTCATAAGCTTATTTCGAAAAACATTGTTATTAGAAATTAAAATTGAATTTTAAAATCATGCAAAAATTTTTCATTGTTTACAGTGCATGTAATGTTTTTATGTATTGTGTAAAAATAAACGATGAAAAACTGGACTCATTTGTTTGTTTTGCGCGTTTCTGTTGACCCGAACCTAGAAATTTACTCATTGAGAAATGAGTTTAAAATAATGTTCTAGTTTTTTTTTTTCTTTATAATGGAAACCCAAATTTGGAAATATCAGATTCATCCATTAAATAACAGGCTGAATAACGATCAGAATTATTAAACATTTTGTTAAACAAAATAATAATTTATTAAGTTTTTCACAACAGAGATTTCACATATACAAATTAATGTTTTCTCATCAAAATTGATCCAAACAAGAAAGACGTTTATATCAGAGGAGCAGAGGTTTCAGCACTAATGAAGGTGCCTTCAGGTGCCACTCGGAAGCAAACCGGAACGGCGTTCCGGACTGCCTTCAGGTGCCAATCGGAAGGTGAAGGCAGTCCGGAACGCCGTTCCGATTTGCTTTTCTTTAAAAACCTTTCCTTTCAAATAACATGCTTCAGATAAAATTCTGCATTAATTTTCATTTTGAGACGGAGCATCCATTGCCTTTTTTTTTTCCTTTATATTTGTCTAACAATTTTCCGGGAGTGTCCAATAAAAATTTGAAATTAAAATCATCTACACGCAGGCCCGTCATTTAGGCCTTGGTTTTGGGAAATTAATGTATTTACACGTGGTAAATGAGGATGATTTTCGCTGTGTTTTGGGGTAATTTACATTAAGTATATATCTATTGCCCCTCCATCTTGGGAAAATTCGAAATGATGAGTCTGTCTACACTTATAATAATATAAGGAGTTGGTGTGTCTGTGTGTGACGCTCTACGCATGAGAACGGTAAGACCTAGAAACATGAAATGTGGTACACAGGGGTAGCTTTTGCCGAGGGTATGCACCTCGGCTCCCAATTTCTGATAAAATAATTAGAAAAAAAAGATTTTACGTTTTATGTGATTTTTAGCATTTTTTACCTCAAAGACCTAGAACTGATTGCATCAGAGAAATTAGGAAATTAGTGCAGAAAATCCAATCTAGCAAAACGGGTGGGGGGGGGGTACGTTAAAGTGGAGCGACTTTTTTTATTTTCATAGATTTTTGAAAAGGCGTTTCAAAATGCGTTTTTTATTTTATTTTATTTGTTGATTTATTTATTTATTAATTTTTTTCCCGAAGTTTCATTTTTCTAAACTCATCCAGCAATAAGTTAAAATGCCTACTTTTTCTTCTCTGATGAATCTAAGTCAAAAATCTCACCATCTTTAGAAATTTTTTTCCTTTCAAAAATATGCAATAGAGTAACGACACCAGTAACAGATAGTCGTAAGTTTGGATTTAAATAATAAGAATTTTAGGGGGGTAAAACTGATGTTGCTGTGACCCATGAATACGGTGCAACCATCTAGTGTTATCAAAGTGAATTTTATGAGCCAGTTGGTATTTACAGGGCAGTGGTGGAAGGTTATAAACAGCTACCACGAGGTCTGCCGGTGTTTCATGTTTGTTTGAAATTAATAAGGTTTTAGATCTAAAAATAAAGAGCTTTTGCATATTTTGAAGAGAAAAGGGGAATTCTGTCCATTACACATCCTTTCCTCATCCTATCTGTTCCTGGGGTCGGACCTTTCTTCGAAATTGAGAAAATAAAAATAGAATTAACTAGTTCAGAGGATCCAGAAGCAGCCAAACGTTAGATGAGATGTAGTTGCATGAGAGAAAAATAGTTTTAAAACTCTAAATATATTAAAAGGCCCAGAAAATTGAGTTAACCTGAGAGCGATGTCTTAAGCATGTCTATTACTGGTGCCGTAACCAAACTTTTCTTTTCACCTTTTTTTTTCTTTTTTCGCAATTCTTTAAACGCTGAAAACTTCAATGCCTCGCAGTCGAAAGAGATCCTAGCAGACGCTTTTAATATGTTGTTATTTCTCGTGAGAGTGTGAACAAATAAAATTATTGCAATTGGTTTTAGTATTGAGGGGTACTGAGAGGCTTGAGGTAACAGGAAGGGGGGATTACAAATTTTTCTCTTAGATTATGTTCTCAGTACGATCGAAAGTTTTGCGTTTCCGCCATTCGGAGGGACGTCCTTCCGAACATGATGTCAGATTTCTTTCAATGACCTCACACGATTTCACTTCCATAATGGAGGAATGAAATTCCTTTCTTTACTATCTGTCCCCATTAATTTAACATACGAATTCCGACTTAATTTTTTTAATAAAACGACAACATTAAAAAAATATTGTAGAATTCAATTAAACTTGAAGCGTGTGTTTCTTTCTTCTTTTTTTTTTTCCATATGTACACTGTTAAAAATAAAGGTTCAGCGTTTCACAAGATTCCGGTGTATCCATGAAACTTCAAGAGGATCCACTATTTTTCTGGTGTGGTTAAAATGATTTCGATCTGTGATCTGTGATTCTCAACTTGAACCGAGTTTTTAGTGCAGCTCACAGTGCATTTGAATTACGTCGCGTGACGAAATTTTGTCTGACTGTCCACAAATGAGGCAGTGATAAGCAAAGGGATGCAAGTGGACATTTTGAAGTTCTGAGTAAAACGCGTTTAAAGATTAGCTTCTATGTAGGCTTTCATTGAATTTTTTTTCTAAATCATGCTGTATAGCAGCAACTACCAGGGCTACTAGTACCATTTCTTGCCCCAAGACAGAAGAGATCTTCACCTACCATGTGTACTGGTTCTACTTATCTCCAAATTTTTAATTTTGCCACTTACATCCCTTTGCTTCTCACTGCCTCAAATGACATTACGTTTTGAGGGTGGAGGAGTTCGTAAAATTGTGAGTTTGTGGCAAAGGGGAAGGAGGGGGTAACAAGAAGTGCGACAACACGAATTTTTTTTATAAGAAAATATTTTTGAAAAATAGCATGACATGTGACAAAAGGGGGAGGGGTAAGGTAAACAGTGACACTTTGTGACGAAAGTTTTGTGACATTATTTATGGACAGCTCCTTACAAGGTAAAGTTGAGTCCATTTTATAACAAGGTGCTTTTTTTTTTTTTTTTTTTTTTGACAATTTGATTAACATTACACATTTAACGCCTAGACCACTTGGATTCTATTCAGAATTAACCTTACTGTTTTACTTTTAGCTCCTGCTCATTCATAAAATGAAACAATAAAAAAAAATTGTGATTTTCGACATAATAATAATGTTTTTAAATTTCCCACACATTTTATTGGCCTAAACCCTGTGGAGTTCTTCTAAAAGCTTTTTTAAGTGAAGTATTGAAATTTTATGCGATAATTTACATTGCTTTGGGTCTAGTGGGGGAAAGTGGTCATTCGTTAAATAAATGGCTATAGCTTAGAAATAAATGTTCGAATGAATGTGAAAATTTTATTATAGAGTAGGGCAGTTAGAAACTACATTTTGAATACAAAATTTTACAACTGGCAAAATTTTATTTGGTGAAAAAAAATATTTTGTGTGAATATCAAAAGTTTTTAAATCTAAACACCTCTTTTAACTTCCTTAGGAAATTTTGTTTGTTAGAATTATGAGCAGATTGACTGCATAGGAAGCTTCCTACATGTCTCAAGAACTCTTACTCATTAGCAGTTATCTGAATCTCTTTTAGATAATTTTTTAGAACAATTTAAGTAAGATGGGGTAAAGTGGTCATAATATTAGGCTTAACAAATATTGTTCTTCTAATGCCACTTAATCGTTAAGTATAAGGCAGATAGATATAAATTAAATAGTAATTTCACTTAATATGTATTGTTTTTACAGTAAACGGGGTTAAATTTATGAGTGTATGCATATGCATACGCATATACTCGTGTAGGCACGTATATACGTAGACGTATTTACATAAATGCACCAATAAATACGTATATGAGTATTTGGAAGTATTTTTAATCTATACAGATATACATTCGACTATACACGTATATACTCACTTATACTAGTATATGTATAAACACTTATATACTCAGGTAGACATGAATATACGCGTACGCACTCGAGTAGACACGTACAAGCATATGATATACAAGTAAACAGGGTGAGTTTAAACTTTTGGGCAAATTATTAAAATGTGTAAGAGGGAAGGATGAGAAGCAAGAATCATAAGGAACATATGGTCACAAACACAATACGCAAAGCCAGAAACTGATGGATGCAAAACAGGTCACAAATTTATATATTATACAAAGAAAATTTTACACAACATTTTAGGTCTCAAGAAAATTTTTAAACCGATTGATGAAATTTGTGGCCAGCTGCTGTAATACATGTGCATCGCAATCACAAAGCACTCTGTTGCAATAACGAGACTTTTGAAAAAAGTTTCAACTGTCGCTGCGCCTTTGTTGTGATGCTTGTATTAGAGCTACTACAAGGCCGTAACTTTTAACAACTGCTCTAAATACTTCTTAAAAACTAAAATGTTGGGTAAAATCATCTTTGTGTAACAAAATTGCGATTTGTTTGCATCCATCAGTTTCTGGCTTTGTGTGCACGTATACATACCTATATACTCGTGCTTCACAATATATATATATATATATATATATATATATATATATATATATATATATATATATATATATATATATATATATATATATATATATATATATATATATATATATATATATATATATAAACCTTGCAGAATATTTAATATGCCAGCTGCTCCAGCTCTTCGTAAACGTAGCAGCAATTTAATACCCATGATTTCATTAATTCTTGTTTTCAATGTTCCTAGTTTATTTTTTAACGTTCCATGTTCATTTTTGTTGTTGTTATTGTTGTTTATCTTCGTTGTTACATACACTTATTTCTGTGCTGCTACCCGTGCATGTGAAACTACATACTTTACTATATTTTCAATACATTTAACTACTTTAGCTGCAACATTGCGCTGTTTAAATTTAGAATATTTTACATCAATTTTGATCATTATATATATATATATATATATATATATATATGTGTGTGTGTGTGTGTGTGTGTGTGTGTGAGTAGACACGTATACACTCCTGTAGGTAATCACGTATGCATGCTTATATACTCGTGTATACACGTATTTACTTGAGTAGGCACGTGCATGCATGTATCTGATGCATACATGTATCTACTCATATATGAAAGTGTTTACTAATGTTTACACGACACGTATATACTCGTGTATAAACACATATGCTTGTGCATATACTTGTAACTATAAAATAACCGACATATACAAATATTAGATTTGTTTATAATGGATTTGCATCTATTTTTAACTATGACCACTTTACCCCATGCTATGACCACTTTCCCCCATCCCATGGGGTAAAGTGGTCATAAATACAAAGGGCAAAGAGAGTGTTGTAAAACTTTTAAAAATTCGGTGATAACATTTCTATTCTTAATTGAATTTCAAATAGAATTTTGCTTCCATAACTCAAAATAATAATGTAAGAAATGAAAACCAGACAAGAACTCTGAAAAATATGCAGAAAAATAAATAAAGAATTATTGGGAAAAGGCGTAAAAATAGATTTAACTGGGTCAAATTATTTTTTTTCCTTGCGCGTGCTGGGGGGGGGGGGGAGGGTGTTCGCGAAGTTCTTAATTTTTCCGGAGGTTGTCCGCGGAGGTCTGAAGTGTGGGAACCTTTGGTTTAGTTTATTCAAATTAGACCTTCGGAGTTAATGTAATTCTTCTATTAATTAACATTGGAAAAAAATTGCTTAATAATCCAAATGAAAATAAGGTACGCATTCATTCAGTGGCGTATATATGTTTCTATATTGGAGGGGGCCCAAAACAAAGAGATCAGCTCCCTTCTCTCCCACTTTTTTTGCAATTTCCATTTTTCTTGGGGCGGGGAGGGGGGCAACACTGCCTTGATCTTCTCATTTTTTTCGAGGTGGGGCAAGGACTTCATACTGTCACCCAGTGGCGCAACCGAAAAAAAATTTTAGGAGGGCACTCTTAAAATACTCTCGCTTCCAACCGTGGGGGGGGGAGGGGCTCCGAGTGTTTTCCCCGGAAATTTTTTGAAATTGTAGACCTAAGAACGCAGTTTTAGACGGTCTCTGGTGATGCTACGGGAAGGAAAAATTCGGGGGACTTTCTGCGAAAATTTTTAGAAATTAAAATCTTAAAAACGGCGTTATAGACTTTTTTTTTGACGTTAGGGTAATGAAAGGAACGGGACTTCTTTAAATTACCTGCCCGACTGATTTAAAAAAAAGAGAGAGAGAGAGAGAGAGCGAAATCCATCACCCCTCTGCTCAAGTTTTCGAAATTGAAGTTCTAAAAACGCAATTTCAGACTAACTTTGATGATATTATGGGATCAGGGCGATTCTGGGGTTATCCCCAAAAACTGGTTTGAAATTGAAGTCCTAAAAAACGAAGTTTTAAAGAGATATTCAGTGATACTAGGTAGAGGGATTTAAACCATCTCCACTTTTCGAAATTATAGGTTTTTCATTTTGAGATTTCATACGGGAGCAGTCGGAACCTCATCCGAAATTTGTTTCGTAATTGAAGTCTTAAAAACCAGGGCTGTGGAGTCGGAGTCGGACTGATTTTGGGGTGAAGGAGTCGGAGTCGTTAGAAAACATGCCGTCTCCGACTCCGGGCTTCTTTTTTTCTTTCCTTTTCACTGACTCTCCTTGCATTTTTTAAAAACTGACTACCAATCGGTTCGATTACATGTATAAAAAGATACTAATGAGAAAATAACTGCCATTATGGCAATCAGCTAGCTGGAGTGCTTACCGAACTTTCTGTAGCAGTCCCCTACTTTGCTTGTTTTTTAACTTAACCAATAGCAACTGTCAGCAAACGGTTTGTTGCCTAACATTTTCAAGTAATCACTTACAAATAAAAATAGAAATATAGTGTTTTATTCGATCTCAGTTATATATATATATAAAATAGTAAAAGAAACGTAACAAATTAGTAAGTCGAGGCCCGTAGCTAAGGTTGAAACGTTTAAGGGTGATCGGCAATTTCAAAAAAGTTCTGGCGCGAAAGCAAGAATCCAAAAGATCCGATGAAATAATCTAATGTTTTTTTCTTTATTAAGACTATTTCTATAAGCTTGGTTCTCACTAAAAAGTATGGAACAAAATAAGTGTAAATGATTTCTTGATTACAACACTCAATAGTTGCAGTTAATCTCAAAATCTTCATATTAAGGTTAATTCTAAAGCAGCCAATAAAATTTAAATTTAAAATTTAGCGAAGAAGAAATATAGGTATATAAAAGCTATTCGTATAGATTTGCATACCGCCGCATTTTGTGTAAAATTAGCTCCTGACGTATATGTGCCCTATTTTCGTTGAAATTTTATTGATGAAATATAATTTTAAATATATTCGCGAAAATTTTCAGAATTAAAATATTTATATTTTTTATAAACTCTGAACTTGGATTTAGAAAAAAAAGCTTTTTTTTTCCTCTCAAGTTACAGCTTTCAAAAATTGAAAGCACACGATTTGATCAATATCTATTTGTATATAAATTTACTATTTGCATTAAAGGGAGTCAAATTACAAATAATCCTTTTCAAATTTTTTAAAAGGGATTTTTAAGTCATCTCACTTTTTAACTCGTAACTGTTGGAAAATTTGATTTTTAAATGTTTCTAACGTTGTATGCGTCTTGGGTTTACAATAAAAAACAAAATGCGAAATCGTCATAAAAAGGAATTAATATTTCAATCTCTGTTTAGAGGTTTTCCCCCTTCCCCTGAAGGGAGAGAGGGAGTTGAAAAAATACAATTAAAAATAATATAAAAAAATCCGGAGTCGGAGTTGGAGTCGGAGTCGGGCGTTTCAAAATACAGGAGTCGGAGTCGGCCATTTTCCTTCCGACTCAGCAGCCCTGTTAAAAACATGATTGTGAACCATATTTGGAAACTTTAGCGATTTTGGTAACATTTTAGCGTGATTACCTGATGAATATAGTCAGCAAAGTTTGAAATTTTTTATTTTAAGGTTCTTTCAAAAGCAATCCAGCTTTTTTCCCAACATTAGGCAATTTTTGGAAAGGAAGAGAAAATCCACCCCTGAAAGGTAAAACTCAATTTCAGGTTATCTTTGGAGACGAAGTAAGGAGGGGTTAGGGATTCGAAATTTTTCAAAATTGAAATCTTCCCTTGGTTCAAAAAATTAATTTCGTGTTAGTTAAATTAGTGTTTAGCTCAGGATTCGGTGGGTTGTCAGTTAGAATAGGTTTTATAGGATAGGTGGCACCGACTTCAAATGTGATTAAAAATTAAGAGATCATATATAATTAGTTAGGTATTAAAATAATTTGTCGTATATTAGTTAAAATCAGTGTTTATTTTATAATTGGGTGTTTAGTTTAGTTGATTTTTGTACTGGAATTGTAAAATAAATTTATTTATAGGATTCGGTAGGAAATCGTACGTAAATGTGACCAATTATTCTTTGCTTTTTAGTTCCTGGATGTTTTTTGAAGATTTTTATTATTATTATTATTATTATTATTATTTTAATAATTGGTCGTAACCTTAGTGAAAGGATGTTGGTTTGGAGACCTTCCTCCCGTAATGTTTTGAAATTGATGGTCTAAAAGCGCCTAATTAAATGCGTTTTTAAGGACATCAATTTCCATTATTACTCCAATCGAACAATTAAAACTTATTTTAAATTTCCTACATGGGACGAAAATTAAGGAGAGAAGCATTTTGAAGACCCTTCTTTTCAGTCTGACTAGGGAAAAAGGAGGGGGGGGGGTGAAAGAAAGAGAGATGAACTTAATTTGCTAAGTAATAAACTGCATCTGTTAAATATTTTTAATTTAAAGATTTCTTTTTGAAAGAATCGAGGTTTTTTTTCCCCTAACATTTTTTGCTTTTCTTTTAATGGAGCCCCTGACCCCTTCTGAGCACCACAGCATTGCCTGGTGCCTTCTAACACAGAGTTCCCAAACTTTAACGATTGGCAGCACCTTTTGAAGAATTAGAATTTTCTCACGGCATCCTGATCTAGTTTTATGTACATATTATTGTTGCTATGGGCACTTCGCGGTACCCCTCCAATCTTCTTGCAGCACCCTGTTCGGAAATCCCTGATCTAACGTAGTATAATTATTATTAGCACTATCATTAATTTTTCATTCATTTATTTATTTCTTTATTTTTGTAGCCTAAAGTTTGTAAATTGACCGTGAGCAAACTGAAACCAAATAATAACTACCTTTAGTTAATTTTTTTTTTTCAAGATTTTGGAGGGGACCCGGGCCCCCTCAGTCCCTCCCTTATAAACACCCTTGCATTCATTGATCCATCATTTGAAAATGATTTTCACGGGTAAAAATTATTTTTAATCAATAAAAATAAAGAAACCAGTTAAATATATTAAAATTAAAGTAATATAAAATCAAGAAGGTAAAACCCAAGTAAAGCTAAATGTGAAATTTCAGAAAGACATAATTAAAAATGGACGCCGCATTATTATTATTATTTTTTTTATCTCTGTCATAAACCATTGGTTATTGGTTTAGTTTGATTTCTCACATATCCTCAGGTATTGTAAAAATGACCAAGCAAAAAACTTTTCTCATAAACTTATTTTGAAAAGCCGTCTAAGAAAGCATCAGTTATGTATTTCTTGGAAATTGGTTTTTTATTGAATAAATTAAAACTTGCTAATTAACATTAGAGTTAATGTTTGAAACATACATTTCAACTGGTTTTTCCGTCCTATTTGTTTGGTTACCTACCATATGATGGACGTGAACACACGATTATCCGAGACCGAGAGGTTTTTTTCTTACTGCAACGTAGTTTCCATTTGGTGTTTCGGATTCGTAAAATTAATCGTTTCTCTGCGATGCTTGAATACAAGTCAGTATCGCCATCTATTATTGTTAGATTGCATTAAAATTATTTTTGTAATAAAACTATTTTTTTGTTTGCTCTCAGCGTTGTGTAACTTTTGCGATGTGTTTACGCTTTTGACTCTTTCCATGTCTTCGAAGCCAAACAGCTGCATATTCAAATAAAAATAATAAACAGTTGCACTACTAAAATAATTCTTTTTAAAACAAACCTTTTCTTTTCAGTTTGAACTGCAAAAAAACGATGTGTTAAAAGAAAAAACCAAGCTGATAAAGTGCAACGTTGAACGTCAAGTCATTCATTATATTTCTTTCAGGCCTGTCATTTGGGGGGAGGAGGTGTCACAGCCACACTGCATTAAGTTACAGCTTCAGAGTAATAAATATGTGATGACCATGATGCGTATAGTGATTTTACAATTGATATATAAAAAATTACTTCGCTCTATGTGTGCGAGTTTTAATGAATTTCAGTTGTTTAATTCGTGGGTACCCCCAAAGATGATTACGTTCCCCCCTCAAACGATGTGGAGCACCCCCCTCCCAGACGAGAACCTTCCCCAAATGACCCCCCCACCCCCCTAAAAATTTCAATGCCTCAGTCTGTGCCATGGAAATGGACCACCCTTCTTCCTTCATAGGCACCCCTAGTTTCATATATTGCAATTAATCTTTCAGGGCTGAATTGCATGGGAGATCAGCGGCTGCACTTTTTTCAAATGTTCATTGAATTTTACATAAAAGTCGAAATTCCGTCTATTACCACAAGAAAATTTGCCCCTGAATGCAGGCCCGTCATTTGGGGAGGGTAGGTGGAAGTTCAATTGCAGGGGTGCCCACTGGGGGGGTGGGGTTACTGCACCATTGAAATTTTTAGGGAGATTTTTCGAGGGGCTCTCGCGGAGGGGGGTGCACTTCCACTCGAGGGGACGCACCCCGTCTATTGATCTCCTGTATTTTAAAATTAATGTTTTTACACGAAAGTGGGCGTGATTTTTGCTCTTTTCCTTCGCCTCCCTTCCTCCACGGAAAAATTCGACATGACGGGCCTACCTGAATGTTACAGTAATATCAACATTTTTTTTAATGACAGACGAAAGTTTCAGCACTTTTTTTTATGTAATGTAAAATATAAATTCATGATTATTCTCTTTTTCTTACCAAATTAAAAATAATAGCTTCGCTACCCATTTCGTTAAGTGAAACGGAAGAACTATTTGCTGACTGCTAACTCATAAACACTTGTCAAAAAATCAATGAAGAAAGAGGAAGAGAAATGCGTGCTTAACTACATTAATTACTATTCCCTCTCGTCGCCCTCGTGGCCTAATGGATAAGGCATCGGTCTCCTAAACCGGGGATTGCGGGTTCGAGTCCCGCCGAGGGTAATTTTTGAGCATTCCCAGGGTCCTAAAAATGGGTTGTTTTACAACTGTCGTACAACGAACTA
The DNA here is from genome assembly GCF_026930045.1 of Uloborus diversus. Classification (NCBI taxonomy): domain Eukaryota; kingdom Metazoa; phylum Arthropoda; class Arachnida; order Araneae; family Uloboridae; genus Uloborus; species Uloborus diversus. The sequence continues at coordinate 74,442,090 of NC_072740.1, forward strand.
CAGTTTTCTTCGCGAAACGTATATTTTAAATTATAAAAGTACGGCCAAATACAAACATAGTATGATATGTAGATTCGCACATGCTAGAATTTAAAGGGTAAAAAGGAAGCAGAAATCAACAGCATTGAAATCAGTTTCAAGCAGCATCAAAATTTAATTTCACAATTATGTATCAAGACTTGATTTTATAAGAAAAATGCCATTGAGAATTATTGCACCTAATTGCTTTTTTTTTCAGAGGTGCCTCCCTCCCACGGGTGATATCATCCCTCAAATGAGAACTCTCGCTAAAGGAGATCGAAAGCCCTCTAAAAGTGCACCCCCCTCCCCCCTACAATTCTAAACATTTCAGCGGCACAGTTTGTACCATGAACAAGAACTCTTCCCTCCTCACGGTCATCCCTGTATTATTTTATTGTTTGGTGTACTTTTTCTGTTAACAAAGTAGCACAGGGTAAACAGAAGAATGCATAACTCACTGGCTTTCCGCAACGGCATTTTGTGTGTGTGCATTCTGAAGCAGTTGCATACTTTTAAGGATGGCAAGGGTGCCCATCCCCCCAAGGGCGATGGTGCACCTCCTCAAATGCTACTCAGAACCCCCCAGAAAAGGACAGCTCCTCAAAACGAGATCAAAAACTAGCTCAAATTATCCCCCGCCCCGCATCCTGCTCATGCCCCCAACCCTCTCCCATTCCTTAGGCACAACTGAGGATGGAATAAATTTCAATCACTTTTGGACAGGAAGAGAAGGAGAGGGGAATAATGAAATTGAATTCTGAAGATTAAGTAAAATTGAATTGCAAGCATTATAATTTTGAATCGTGAAAATTAAAATTTCAATAAACCATACTGAAGGGAAACGAAAACTTAATGAACAAAACTTGACACCGCCCCCTAGCTGAATTTCAGAAACATGATGTCAACCAATATGCGCATGTATTTTTGTGGTTTCCCCCCTACAAACCGTCTTGAGTATGTATCCTTTGCCCCCCCCCCCCCCACCCCGCCCCTTCCACGGAAAACTTTGAAATGACGTGGCTGACTATATCCATTACCTTATTAAAGGAAGACGAGAGAAATTGAAAAAAATAATTTTATTGGCAAAGTTCTGTACGCATGGTGCGATCCATAAGTAGTTTTCGAGGGGGGGGGGGTTCAAGATATTGACTATAAATATAAAAGCTCGATTCAAATAGTTTTAAAGATGAACTGGAGCAATTTGTAACATTTTTGTCTTCTAAAAGACAAACCATAATTTCCAAATATAGAAGGTTTTGCTTTTAATTTTTGTTTATCATGAAAATTTCAAACAAATCGGAGGAACGCTGCAAAAAAAAAAAAAAAAAAAAAAGTTCAAAATGTTTTTTAAAAAACAAAACGTTAAAAATTCAAAGTCGAGCAAAAAATTAAATAAAGTGAGTTTGGTTTGCAAAACTTTTAAATTTAATTACTCCCATGTATTAATTTCATGTAAAATACAATGAATTAATATTAGACTAGCAAAGTTATGAGGAAATTAATCTGATGTTATTATTATTATTATTATTATTATTATTATTATTATTATTATTAAAACATTATGAAGAAAAAATGCTTCGCAAATTCATAACTCCTCTTTCTTCCCATTTTCTCAATAGAGAAATATGTCATTCTCGCGAAAATAGTACAAATCATTTCTCACACTTCTGAATTGTTCTTTCGTTTTTAAAATCAATTTCACCCGACTAATTCAAAGGGAGGCCCTTGACCCACAATAATTTAGAGGCCCCCTAAAGACTCTATGGCCGGTCGGAATGCATTTTAGGGGTCATTTTTGTCTGCCACAGAACTATGTAAATCATTTATCATGTGCATTATGAATCCCCTTGGAGGCCGCTCATAATTGTGACATGGTCAATTTGCTTCTGGCATAATGAATAAAAATTCTCTTTTGAAGAAGCTTATTTCCAGTTGACACAGTGGCGGATCCACAGGGGGGGGCGATTGGGGCGATCGCCCCCCCCCCCCCAACAGACTTTGTGTTTTTTTTTTTTTTTTTTTACTATTAGGTTGCATACCAAAATAAATCGTTTTTGTTTGAACACTTTCTGAAGAATAATCTAATTTTTTTTTCAAATTCAAAATTTATACATTAAATTTTTTTCATTTATGCTCAAAATTTAAATGATAAATGTTAAAAATTGAAAGCGTATTTCCTTCTCAGCGTTTGTTTTATATCGTTCGAAGGTGTAATCATTCCTGCATATTTATAACTGGTGCCATGCATACATTTTATTTTTGCTCCAGGGGGGGGGGTATTACATATTCCCTTAATTTGCGGTTTTTTAGTTGATTAATATGAAAATACGTTTTTTTTTTCTCCTTTATCTATTTGATAAATTTAATTATTTTATATATAAATGTGAGTTGATGAAGTCAGTCAGGGGCGTAGCTAAGGGGGGGGTTTTGGGGACAAAACCCCCCCCGAAAAGTTAGTCTCAAAAAAAAAAAGAGAAAAAGAAGAGAGAAGTGAAAGAAAAAAAAAAGAAGAAAAGGAAAAAATTCCAAGCGATTATACATATATATATATATATATATATATTATATACATATATATATATATATATATTATATACATATATATATATATATATATGATATACATATATATATATATATATATATATATATATATATATATATATATATATATATATATATATATATATGATATACATATATATATGATATACATATATATATATATATATATATATATATATATATATATATATGATATACATATATATATGATATACATATATATATATGATATATATATATATATATATATATATATATATATATATATAATATATAAAAGAAGTAACCCCCCCCGAAAGTCGGGTCTAGCTACGCCACTGAAGTCAGTAGCATTGCTACGGTGGCGCGGATGGGTTTGCCCCAGGTGGCACCCGAAATTGATCTTCAACTTTTTTTGAAAAATTTAAATGCTTCAATTCTAAAAAAAATTCCCCAACATTTCAATTTATATTAAAAATTATTTTGCAGGGCGGGGCTAAGCCGGGTGACACCCCCTAGAGTGTGACACTAAAATGAATATGAGAAATTTCGATGTTTCAATTCTAAATTTTATTTCCAACATGAAAAAAATTTTTTTTTTTTTCTATCAAACATATTGGTCTCACTAGAAGGGCATTTGAGGCGGCTGGTACTCATATGGAGTGGGGCGGGGGGGGGGGGGCGGAGACTCCCAAAACGCATGTAAGAGTTCCGGAAAAATGTAAATACCAACAGAAATTCGCATATGTTTTATAATCTCTCAAATGCATTGGTATCAATACGAGGGAAACGTTTATTTCGGATGATATCCCTCTCGCGGGGGGGGGGGGACAATTTCGTTTTGTTTATGAATATTGTATGAACTTCGTTTCTTTCATCGAACATTGAATAAGGTTTTTCTTCGCCTTCGGTTGATGGGGAGGGGTGAGGGGTGATAGCTCAGATTACCACCCCGGTTGACATCCAAGTTTGCTACGCCACTGATTAAGTGTAATTTAACAATGCTGTAACAGAATATGGTTTTTTAACAGATCAATTTTTTTTTTAATTGTTAAAAGATCTTTTCTGTCTCTTGTATTTCGCATTTCCTAGTAAAATCTTATTCAAACAAAAGTAAACTACACTTAAAACGTTTTATTTTGATCCTAAATTTATTTTAATACTGGTTAAATAGTGGAAAATTATGTTTTGTATAACGAAAATTAACCGCTTTATTTGCTTCTGGTTCTATCATAAAAGCAATTTTTGTTACAAGATTTATTTCGATATATCTTTATTTAAACTTTTGTTTCGCGTTTTTTACTGCCGCTATTTGTAGTTTTTTCTTCTTCTTTAAACTTAATCTTGTTTAATTGTTTTTATATATCTCGCTATCAGTTTTAATTTCTTCGCTTTACAAATTATTGTTACTATTGCTAATATAATAAAATTATTATCGTTGTTATTACTGTTATTATTTTGACTTATTTGTGAAACTTAAGTTAATACTTTACAATACAAACTTTTACAATACAATAAACGTTACTTTACAATAAACAATAGTCAGAACTTTCAGTCATCTCCGCGTCATAGGTGTTTTATATTTCAGATAACTTTATGTAAATAGTAAATAAGTCCAACTCAGCAGTTTTTAATCGTTTGCTTTTGTGATGTGTGTTTGTGTGTGTTTGGTAGTTGCTTGTTTTCATTTTTTCTGCAATCATTAGACATTATTTTTATTCAAAAATGTATTACCGAGGAGATTCATAGAAATGCCTCATAAATCCATGTCATATCGATCTCTGAAAATCCCACGTTACATTAGAATGGTATTTTTTTCATTCCATAATAGGATGAGAGAAAATATATAAAAAATGGCGATATAAGAGAATGTATTTCCTTTATTTGTAAGACTCAATTTAAAAGCTCATGAATGATCTTCGCAACGAAATAGCTTTTGTGCGTCCGATACTTTTGAGCGCATGTGAGAACGGATGGGATGGAATCATAGGCGGCTCGTGGGGGCAACTGCCCCTCCTTTTCAAAAACAAAGGGGCACTGCCCCTCCGTTTTTCTAACTTCAAAGTTATAGATCGACTGGAAAATGCTGGTGCTGATCGATTCACGTGTTTAAAGAAAGAAGAATTGACTTAATAAGGGTACTTTAAATGTTTGTCACGTTTTTTGATGAAGATTAAATTGGAGCTTTGAATCGAAAGAAGGAGTTCTACTGTTGATATTTGTCTCGAGATTTCAGGTCGTGTCCCTAGGTTTTTTTTTTTTTTTTTTTTTTGAGACGATCATTTAACTAACAACAAAAATACCACAGCCCAATTTTATAAAATTTAAAATAAAATAATAAATAAATAAATAAGGACGCTGCCCGCATCCCCCCTCCCGTGACTTTTCTGACCCCCCCCCCCCCCCCAAATTTTTTGTGGACCAATCGCCCATGGATAAAATCGCCCCCCCCCCCCCAAAACAGGCCTCTGGATCCGCCACTGAGTTGACAAGTCATTCTTTTATTATTATTTAAAAAAATACACGTATTTTTGTATAGTTATAATGCTATGCTTAATTCTTTGAGGTCGGCCCCAGGCCCATTCCTAGTCGGCCTGTGCGATAATCAAGCCCTGCTAATTCTATATTAGCTACCAGTTTGTTTGGCACTCTTGGCTTCCTTAATTGGTTTTCCACCTCCAGCTCAGTCACTTTCTATGCCGGACTGACGAGTGCTAATAAGCACGAAACTGCAGCCCTTGGATGAAATGACTGAGCTAGCGGTGTATTTCATGTAAGTATCAATGATTTGTACATAAGTAATTTATGAAAGATTTAAAAATATTTTCACCACTCTGTCACATATTGCTTTCAAACCCTGGGAGCAAAATTCTCCATGCTGGTTCCAAAAGCGGATCATTAGCACGCAGAATTTTTGAGACACTCCTTACCAGCTGGAAACAAGATAATTTAAAGGTGGAATTGTTTAACTGTAGTTTGTGATGTAAACTGGTATAATAATTTATTCCTTTCATATCTTAAGCAAAATTTTGAAATTCTAAGAAAAACAGAAACCACGCAACTACTATTTTTACACTCAACATTTGATGGACCGCCATACTACAGTAAAAACGCACGGGAAAAGTTTCTAAAAAGTTTAAAATGCAAAAAAAAAAAAAAAAAAAAAAAAAGCATGAAAGGCTTACTGTGTTGCAAAACTATCGTCAAAAAATAAAAAATTAATTAAATACATAATTAAACAAATATTTAAAAATTTGAAAAAATAGAAGTAGAGATTTCAAATGCAGAAATGTGACGGTCTGTCTGTCCCTCAATATCTTTGAAGGGAACAGTCAGAATAAAACTTTTTTTTTTTTTTTTCAAAGCTTCAAGCTATCTTTTGTTCAAAAGATCTTGGCCCAAGACACCTAATTTTCATGCATTATTTTTCTGATTTGGACAGTTTTTTGTTCGATTTTAAACAGTTCAAAAAGCAAAGGAGGAAAAAAAGAAAAACATTAGCACCTATGGGTAAATATTTTATCGCGTATACAGAACCTGAACTAGGCAGATTGGTTTCAAACAAACTTTTAGTGAGCTTGTGACTTAAAATATGTTTATACGAGGATTTTCTGATTTGGTGTTTTTTAAAGGTTGTTTTTTTTTTAGAGGTATAGAACTTTAGGTTCAAATAAAACACCCTTAAATGATGTAAATTGCCATGAATTTGTCTTTATTCGAAAGATGATTCTTTGCCATTTTTATTTAAATGTGATTTCTGGTACATGCCCACTTCGGCTGGCTTGGGTCTAATCGGGAAGTCCATTTTTTTATCTCTTTTTGCAGCAATGGGTGCCGTATGTGAGTGATATGTGGCGAATGTTCTCGTCCAAGGCGTCAATCGTCTGTGGCTTATCGGTGTAGACGTGAGACTTCACACAGCCCACCCAAAAAATAGTCCAGCGTAGTTAAATCGCACGATCCTGCAGGCCAATTCACACCGAAAATTTCTTTCAATAAATCAATTGTGACACGCGCTGTGTGGCATGTTGCACCGTCCTGTTGTCTATTCATGATGAAATGGCAAACCACACTAAACACAAAACAAGTGACAACTATCAAAATGGCCCACAGATCAAACAGTGTTCCCGACTTAAAGTTCTATACCTCTAAAAAAAACGCCCTTTATCTTTCAGTTGCTCAAAAGCATTGTTGACCAATTGAAAGATTTAGAACATTAACATCTTCGAAAGAAATTCAAACCTTTTGATCTATATATAAAACCTAAAAAGTATTTCTTTAACGCTAAAAAATTGAGACAACTGCAGAGATTCTATTTTTTTTTTTAATCCGATATAGAAAAACTTTTATTAAATAGAAATAAAAATACTGTTTCCCATAGACTTAGCATTAACGCAATTTAGAGACAGAGGAGCCCGAAGGGAGGTTGGAACTTCCCAAAAAAGTTCCTCAGTCGGCAATTTTGCCTGACGATTAGGGATGTGTCGTTCATGAACGAACGAATCTAAAAGACCGAATCCTTAAAATAAACGGTTCAGAACCATCTCCTAAAAAATGAACGAAAATTCTTTTGAGCGGTGAACAGTTAAAACATTGCATTGATGCACTTGTCATAACAACGCATCTTTTTTTTTTTTTTTTTTAACTACTGTCATCTTCAAATTTTTAACTTTCAATCAATCGCAAATATCCTTTTTCTCAATGCAGTATAATATATTCATTTTGAACCTTTTTTACTTTCTGTTTCGCTCATTATTTTGCTTCAACCGTTGTAGTTCATTTGCATTTTTTCAATGTGTAACGTTTTGAATACAATTAGTAATGTTTTGTGTAACTTGTTTAAGGCTATTAACAAAATATTAGAACTTTGCAATTTCTATCCCACGCACCTGTTAACCTTATCACGCTTTCTATCGCTAAAACTATTTCTAAACATTCCTTTTATAACGAATAAATACCTTTGTGCTGAAAATTAAAATAATCAGTTTATAACGTTGGATAACTGATTATTTTAATTCCTTTTATATTTTTTCTGGCGATCCTCATATATTCTAAACATCCCTAATAACTACCATCTATATTAATTTGGCTTTCTTTTTAACTAGTTTGGCGACTTCTGAGTCTTTAATTTTACATTCTATGTACAGCAAATTTTTGATAAGGATTATTTCTGTCTCCCCCCCTTTTTTGTGGGTGGGAAGGGGTTGTCCCATGGGTACTGTAGAATAATCTTGAAGAAGCTCCCTATTATATTTAGGTAAGTCCTTTTTTGAAAAAAAAAAAAAAAAAAAAATCAGTTATCCGGTACTCCGGCTAAGCTACCGATATTTTTGCTGTTACTCTTTTCGTTGTATATGGTCCATCGGAATATAATTGCTTTGTATCTGAACCTATATATAAATTAAATATTTTTTGATTAATTTTTATGGCATATTTTTTTCATTTTAAGGTAATTTTAGCTGTTCTTTCCGAAAAATGATATTACAGATCTAATGAAACATTTGTAATGCACGTGAGTATGTCTTGCAGAGAGATTACCGGCAGCATTTTTCAATAGATGAAGTCATTCGAATGAACGCGTTCAATGAACGGGTAGAAAGAATGAACGATCCTCTGCTGAACGGATCATTAAAAATAACGACATTATCCATCTCCACTGACGATTCGGCAAATTTGGAGACAAAAATTGCATTATCGCAGTTTTTAAATGACCGACAGTACCTTTTCATAAGACGTACTTCATGTATTTGCTTATCCGTATTTTATCATTCGGCAAAATCGATTCGGGGAATTGAGAATTTTCGCCCTCCCAAAAATTTAAGTTCGGGACGTCCCTGTTTAGATATTTGTTGATTAAATTAAAAGTAAAGAGAATTCAAAGCTCAAATGGTTTTATGTGTATGTAAATAATTTCTGAGATGAAACTTAAATACATTCAGTTTAAATTTTTGCTCCTTTTCTTATATTTTTGTCAGCGGGGAAAAAGGAAATTCGAGGAGCTTTATTTTTTACCTGGAAAAAATCTGTGATTTTTTTTTTTTTTTTGGCATAAATAATAATTTATGTGGATTTCTTTCCTCTTGATTTTTATTTTTCAAGTGTGTGTGTATATATATATATATATATATTTATTTATTTATTTATTTATTTATTTATTTATTTTTATTTATCTATTTTATTTTATTAATTAATTATTTTTTTCATTTATTTGCAAACTATGGAAGAATATTTTTCTTAGAACAACATTAGCTGTGCGTTTCTAGTTTGCTTGAAGATTATTTTTACCTAATCAGTTAATTCTTTAATTATTACATTTTTCTTCACATCCAGATTCAAAATTTAAGTTGGGAAAAATGCTTTTTATAATTTTTGTTTTTACATCATACACATACACTCTTCAATGTTAGACAAAATTTCTCAGTTTAATAATAAAGTAGGCATTTTGACTAATCGATAGCGGACTGAATCATTTCGCCTAAAAATTTGATATTAGTTCTACACTATCACATATTTTTCAAAACATTTTGAGAGTCATATTTTGTTTTTAAAACTCAGATTTAAATGAAAAAGGCATGCTTAAAGAAAAAATTAAGCCTCAGTAAATTCATAGAATATTTATGTGATGATAAGAAATCGACAGAACTGGTTTATGTTTTAGTTTGTCAAAAGATTCAAAGATAGCGCCACTAACGTTTGAAAGGTCCTGCTTTTGCATTCGGACTTAAAATATAGGAATGAAGTTGGTTAATTTATCAGGGCAAGGTAAAAAAAGGGGGGGGGAGGGGGTGTACGAAATTGAGGGCCCCTAAATTTGTTCACACGTATCTCAAATACCGAATTTCTCCTCCTGGACTCTTTCAAATTTGTCTTCTTAGAAATGCATTTTCAGACGACCTTCCGTGATGTAAGGGGCAGGTCCAGGAGAAATTCCGGTGACCAGCCGCGGAAATTTTTTTATTTCAAATCTTAAAAACGCGATTGTATGCCATCTTTGACAAAGGGGGGGGGGGGCGACAGTTTTTCCCAATTAAAGTCCAAAAATGTAAGTTTAGTCTACTTCTAATGATGTAAGGAGACTTAGTTTTCGGGAGCTCTCTACAGAAAACATATAAAAGTTCAAGTGCTCAAAACGAAATTATTAAGGACAATTTTCAAAGTTTTCTTTTAAAAAAGTTTTTAGACGATCTTTGGTAATGTTTGTAGGAGGAGAGGTTCAGGGACCCTCCTTCGGTAATTTTCCGAAATTGGAATTCCAGAATCCAGAACCGCAACTTTAGGTTGTCTTCGGTGATGTTTTGTCAGGTAATTGATGTTCGGGGCAGCGGCGGATTTAGGAGGCGGTGGGGCCGACCGCCCGCTCCGTAACCCTCATTTTCTCAAACCAATAATATGGAATTGAAGAAATTACAGCAATGGCTACTGTTTTTTAATCAAGTAAATTCCACAAATTAGAAAGGGAAATCCATTGGACCTACGCCTTTTCTGAAATAATCGATTCAAATTTGCTTCAAATTAATTTTAGACAGTTAGTGCAGTCCAAGATCAACACCGTTACCTACTTTTTAATTTGAACCAAAGCACGCCCCCCCCCCCCTTCCATTTTTTTTTAACTTTAATAATTTTTAAATTTATGTATGTGTCTTTCCGACTTTTTCTTCCAGGACTACAGCATACTAGTATGATATGACGTTGATTTTAAAACAGTGATTCCCAACCCTTAGGGGTTCGTTCCAAGGGTGTGATTTAGTACTTCAAGGGGCACTTTCTTTGTTTTCTTCTTTTTAAACAGCATTGCAAGATAATTTTTGTAGGAAAATTGCTGATGTCATGTGAAGTCATAGCTTGAACTAGACGGCCTATTCCAACAACATAGCGCCGCATACCGCATAGTCGTTTATATGTTCATAATGTAACAAAAAATATGGTGATGCTGGATAGGATTGCACTCTGTAATGACCTCTTTGACTTTGTACGAGCTCATTTATGTTTGGGCTATGAGCTGAAAGTGGACAAAATATTTTATTGGCACTTCACAAATAACGGGTATTGGAAAAGCAACTCAGTTTTCTCCACCCCCTGTTTTAACAAATGAGTTAGCTTATTCCCTCGCACATCGGAAATCATAGATTGTAAGTCAGAGATAGATTGTAAAGAGCTGGTGCAATAGTTCAGTAAAACTAAACAGAAAACTTGCTTTATACTAATTTAGTGCTAATGTATCAATTACTGCAAATAAACTCTAAACATATATTTACGAACAAATAAGGCCTATTTTAAAGCACAGTATTTCACTGGTATGGGGAGCCAACCTATTTCTAATCGCGGTGTAAGCTAATACTTTTATTTACTGTTTAAATAAGGTAGAGGGTAAAATATAATAAGTAATTTCATCTATTAGAAACATTCTATGAAATATTATAAAGCTATATGTTCTTGGTATTTCTTGCTAAATTTCTTAACGACCTATTGTTTTCTGCTTGCTCATTTTAAGTTTATTTTTAAAAAAAATTAAATGTTCTTCGGAAAATGCCGTAGTAGAAATACTGTTTGTGCGTATTTATATTTTTATCACAGAAAATTAAATTTCCTACAGACAGACGAACCAACTGGTCGGCGCAGCAGCTCATCGTTATAGCAAAGTTGGGGGTAGAATGGGGGACAGGGCCGTCATTTCAAATTCTTCCATTGGGAGTTCATTGCAAATTTTATCGGAAAACCACAAAAACCACTCTTACTTGCATGTGACAATATTTAATTTTCTAAGCCCAGGAGGGGGGGGGGAGGCAAAATTGACTCCCTGACTTCCTTATATGACGGGTCTGGGTCGTAAGACTTTTACTGTTTTCAACCCCCCCCCCCCCCACTCACATTTGAAAAGACTATAAATCCGCCTCTGTGTTCGGAAGCTCTTCCTAGAAATCTTTTCGGAAATGAAGCCCTAAAACCGAAGTTTTAGACGAGCTTTGATGATATTTGGGGAAGTGGAGGTCCAGAATTTTTCCACATTGAAATCTTAAAAATGAAAATTTTCAAGGTCGTTAATGAGGAGGAGGGGTCAAAAGGTTTGGAGGGGGAGAGCTCTTGCTCTTTTGGAAGTTTTTCAAAATTGTTGGCCATTTTTAATAACGATAGACGATAGAGAAAGGAGTAGAGTTTGGGAACTCTTTTCCGGAATTCTTTCAAAATGAAAACTTGAAAAACGCTCTTTGAGCGTGACGTATAATGAAAAGATTCCAAGGCCTCCCTCTCTCCCCTTTCTTGTCTACGTCCCTACCAGGGGCGGATCCAGAATTTATTGAAAGGGGGGTCAAGTTTCAATGGTCAGCATGCCGTATAAAAAATTAGTTAAACAGGGGTGCCAATCCCCCCAAAGGTGATGGCCTATTCCCTCATAGGTTACGACCCCCCCCCCCCCCACCAAAAATTTAGATCAAAATCCTTTCAAATCCTTTCAAATTACCCCCTGCCCCTAAATTTTTCAAAGGCGTAACCTGTGCCATGGATCATATTCTCCCCAATTTTCACAAAAAATCATATTTCTTTGGCAGACAGTCTGGTCACGTTACCGTATTAAATAGTTGGATACATTCACATAAATATTTTATAACACACAAAATGTTGTGGTTTGAAGTGGAAGAGTGCTCTGAAAAAACTTTTAAGCTCATTAGAGGTGATTTTATTTTGAAAATGAACAAAAAAACTCATTATAGAAGTAGCCCAGTAAAACGAACTCAGTCATATCCTTTGGATTATGACGTACTGAGAAGAAAAACCTTACAGAACGAAGCAAAAAAAGGAAAACATTAATTCCAGATACTATTTTTTCGAATCTAAAAAGTTGAAGTTTTTGAATAATAATCATTAAAAAAATCTTCTCACAGGGGGGTCAGCTGACCCTTTGACCCTCCCCTGAATCCGCCCCTGGTCCCTACCTTCTTCTATTCGATTACATTTTTGATAGAAATGTTGTGGAAAACCTTCTCTCCCGTTTTTTGTTTCCAAAATCATTTGAGTGCTTTTAGTTTTTTCACATTGAAATTTTTAGTTTTCCAGTCAGATTTTTTCTATTTGTTTGTTTGAAATACAAGCGTTTGCTACCCCAGTAAAAGTATTTTTAACATTTTGGACTGGTGTGGAATTTTCATTGAGCTATAATACTAAGAACTTAGTATTAGAGCTCGTTGTCTACTTTTCAGTGATACCTTAAGCAACTTTCTTTGCCTAAGTTTTAGTATTGTTTCGCTTTTTACATTCGAACTGGTGTGGTGTGACTATTAATCGCAATATTTTAAATCTCGCTCACTGATTTTAACTTTTTTTTTTAAACTGTGATTTTCATGATGATATTTTTAAAGAGAAAAAAAGTAATGCAAATATATCTGCTGCCCATTCATTTATTCATTTGTTCCTTTTTTTTTTAACTGAATCTTGCCATAGGTTTGTACAATCCGCTGAACAAATTTAATTCATTAATAGAAATCTTTGAAGTGTACGCCCTCAGTTAGGTAAAATATATTTCAGAGAGTCTTGGGAGTTCCCAAATAATATTCAACAATTGCATTTTTCACTCAAAATTTTTCAGAACAAAATACTTTTTGGTCACTTTTATTCCATTTGTTCATTCATTGTTAATACTTAGTTTTTCTTTTAATAATGCGGATGTTTTCTTTCTTTCTTTTTCTTCAAATCACTAAAATGAAATAGGCGTCCCCAGTACTTAAAAGGGGGATTTATGTATCCCCCCCCCCCTCTTCCCTTGACGACGGTCCTGTGGGTACGCCACTGGAAGTAACTCTTGAATTATGCAAAACTTTACTCGAGAGTTTTTCTTTTTTTAGAAAATGATTGTCATGGACAGATATGTTAATCTTAAGTTCATACGCCTTGTTTTTTTTTTTTTTTCTTTTTTTTTTTGTTTCAATAGAAAATCTCTCTTTAACATCCCTTCTATTATCTGTAGTGTATCCGTAAAATCGCGGAAAATGATTTTAACTTTAACTGAAATTAAGAACTTTTAACTTTGATTCAGAAAAATAAATTTAACTTCCACTCAGTAGTTATGTTACAGAATTCAATACCGTGTTGGTGCCATTACTTTGGTGCACGCATGTTATTGTCATGCTCACTGATTTATGGTAATATCTAACAGATTTTCTCTTATAACCGCGATTAGCTGCTTTTTTTTACTTTAACTAGCATTTACCTTTTTCCCTTTTTAGCTCACAATCTTTCATATTTAAGAATTGATTAAGACCAGACTCATCATTTTGGGGGGGCAAAGAGAGAGAGCAATTCCCTAACCCCTAGCTTTGATAAATTAATGTGATAAACATAAGTGGGCATGTTTTTTGTTTTCTTTCTATGAACCTTTACCTCCCTGGAAAAGTTTGAAATGACGGGATGTGATCAAGACTTAACATAACGGCAACGGGTACGGCTCCTCTCCCTAACGCCCCTAAAGTTGGCAAGACTTGCGATTTGAGAGTGTCAATTTTTGAAAACTGCCTGTCCCCTAACCAAAGAAAACTAACAATCGCATTTTTAAGACTTCAATCTCAAAAATTTTCCCAGGGGCGAGCCTCCGAATCTCTTCTCTACCTAAAACTACAACAAATAGTCTAAAACTGCGTTTTTAGAACTAAAATTTTGAAAATGTTTCGGAGGAGAGCCCCCGAACCCGTCCCCTCTCCTTTACATAACGGAAGAGTATCTACAATTGCGTTTTTGAAGTTTCAATTTCGAAAAATTGCTGGGGAAGAGCCACCGAACCTTTCTTCCCTCTAATATTACTAATGATCGTCTAAAACCGTGTTTTCAAAACTATTATTTCAAAAAATTTCCGGGGGAGAAGCCCCGGAGCCCCATATTTGATGGAATATTATACTTCCGACAAGATTCATATTGCTTACATTTAGTAATGTCTCTATCCAGAATGACAAAGTTGAATCTACTCTCTCTGTATTTACTCAAACATTTAAAAAGAAAAAAAAAAAAAAGGGTGTAGCAAAAATTCAGGGATCTCTAAACTCTTTTACTCAAGAGCCACATTGAAATTTTGAGAGGCGAAGCACATCAACAATCCAAACAATATTTCAGTTCAAATGGTATCAGTTAGATTCCCCCCCCCCCCCCGTGAGTTTTGAATGGGAATTAAAGACTTTTAAAAGTGATATGTTTAACCCGATTTGTGAAAGCGAGAACATTTGGGCTTGGGAAGGGGGGGATTAACGCTATTGAGCTTGGGACTCAATAGCGTTATATATATATTTTTAGCGGAAGCAATGATTTCATGTCTACTAATTTGTTAAACAAGTGATAAGTATCAAGTAAAATGGTTAAACATGACAAAACCATATTCCAGGTGCATAAAAGATTGTAAATACGCAGCTCTTAAAGGAAAGAATAGGTTTTTATACTGAATGAATGATGAATAAAGAAGTAATCATGAGAAGAACAAGATTATTTATGTGCAAACTAAAAAGCACAATAAACATATATTTGATTTTCATATATAGTTGCTGTTTACTGCTTGACAGGATGTATTTACACATACGTATCTAGACTTGCCAGACGTCTCGTTTTGACCGGGACATTGCCGGTTTTCAGACAAAGTTTCTCGACCGGTTCACTTCATGTCCCGGGAAAGATAAAATTAGATTACAGATAACCAAACATTTTAGACATGTTTGTAATAATTAACTGTGATAATTAACTGTAAAGGATTATCCAGAATAACTACTTTGTCATTTGTAACATTGACTTGAAAAACTAATATCGTGTTAGCTTGTGAGGATTTTTACAACAAGACTAAAACCAAAAAAGAATTTCTAAAAAAAGTACTTTTCAATGAAACGTATATGTAAATATTGTTCAATTTTTTATTTCTCTTTTGAAGTGTTTCTTTTTACTGAAGTAACTTATCAACATTAACATGCAAAAAGTAAAATTTATCTGCTGGCGTCATTTCTTATTATCCTTGTTCATAAATAGTAAACATTTATTTAAGGCTTGATTACTGAATAGTCCAACTAGGCCGTAAGGGCACCAGAATGGCTTTAAAGAATTTAGCCAATGGCAAAAATTGTAAAGTTTGACTACGGAGGGCCCCCGAAAACGTGTTTAGTCAGTGCCTCCCGATATCTTAATCGAGCCCTGCGAAGCATTTTATCCTTTTGAATATTCGCAACGGGGGAGGGGGGGGGGCATTCCGGCGTCCCGTTTGAACATTTCAGAAATCTGGCAACCCTAATCGAATTATTAGATTGAATTAAATTCTAAGAAGTGGCAGTGAATAACTTCATTATTATTATTTATTTATTTTTTTAAACTTTTTCAAAGTTAACCATTGTTTAAAGCTTTTTAAAAAACCGCCCAAAAACACTTTTGGGAATTTTGAGGGAAATGCGAACTCACCCTTTTGAAGTGCGTTTTTTTAGCAATAAAAAGCAGTATTAAATATTTCATTTAATTTAATGTAACTATAATTATTTCCTTCGATAATTTATAAGTATAACTGTGATTCGAAAGCCTAGAGAGCCTTGAAAGGTTCAACGTGATTTCGCGTCCAAATACGCCTCTGATGTTTTAGGAAGGGATGGGGTTCGGTCCAACCACCAGATGATTTTCGAAAGTGAAATTAATGAATCACTAAAGACGCATTTGCAGAAAATGTTTGATGAAGTTGAGCAGAAGAGAAGTTTGGAGGCCTTTCATCATAACTTTTTCAAAAAGTCTTTAAAACGTGTTTGTAGGGCATATTCGGTAACGTTAATAGGGGAATGGATAAGTTCAGGAACTCTCCCGTGGCAATTTTTCGAAATTGAAGTTTCAGAAAACGAAATTTTAGACTATCTTTAAAAAGAGTTTTTCAAAAACAATCCTAAAAACGCAACTATAGGCCACATTTGATGACGTAAAAGGTGCGGTTCCGTGTCTAATTAGAAAATTTTTTGAAATCGAAGTTCCAAAAACACATTTTCAGACGCTCTTCGATGATATTAGAGGAAAGGAGATTCGGGTACTCTTCCCCAGAATTTGAAGTTCTACAAACACAATTTTAGACTACATTTGAAGGGCTCGGGGCAGAAGAGTGACAAGCCACAAGGAGTGACTTTTTGACCGAAGCTTTTGTTTCTCATAACTAAAATTGAAATAATCATAACAATGGATTATGTCATTTGGAGGAAAACATATCTGGTTTTAGAATTGCAGAAAATAGAGTGTATAATACCTTTGAAAAATTCTACAAGTATTTTTAATAAGCTGGAAATTAGCCTACTGAAAAATTCACATCAGTGGCGTATCATACTCCTGCCCCGAGCCCTTCATTTGATTGCGCAAAAAGAAGGCAAGGCTCCGGGAATCCCCCCCCCTCTCTCTCTCTCTCTTCCTCCTCCTACTTAACTACCTTCATATCTTTTTATTTAAATTTATTTTAGCTAAAATATTTGCGAGAATCCCTTTTGCCCAGTTCTTCGTTTCCTAAAATATTTTATTGTTTTCGCTTTTCATAGTGAAATTATCAATTGGCACCTTATGTTTTTATCTGTTTGAAATGCAAACGTCTGCGCCTTTAGTAAAAAAACTTTCCATATCTTGGACTGAGTTGGTATTTTATATATATATTCTTTAAAATATTTCTGCTGTTCATGTGTTTTTCTCCATTTTACTATGATTTTCATGATGATATTTCTAATTACAAAAGTAGGAATAGAAATAAGTCAGCAGCCCTTTTGTAGCTCTCATGTTCATTTACCTCTTCATTATTTTATTCTGAGACTTGTCATGGCTTTCTAATAGTTTTCTTTTTCCGTTTAAAAAAAAGTGTTTAAAACTTACATTTTGGCTGCTTTGTGTGTTTAGTTTAACTATCTCAATATTACATATCCTCGGACAGAAAATCAAAATTTTCTGTATCTAAACAATATTTTAAGATTGCATTATATTTTTACATTCAACAGGATAAGATACTTAACGTAGCTTTTATTCATTTGTTTATTGCTTTTTAATTTTACTAAGATCACTGCGCAGGTTTTAATTTCTTACTGCCTGAAGCCTGAAAATGAAGTTGGTGGCCCCTTTTGAGAAAAAACTGGTGGGTAGCCCCCAAATTCTTCCACCGACGGTCACGTCTGGTTCCAGGAACCAGTGATGGATCTGAGGAGAGCAAGTCTAGGCCCTGCTGGCTCCGGGTGGGCAACTTCTGAGGGCGACAAATTGACCTATTTCTGTGTTTATTTCGTTGAAACTCGAAACTCGACATAAAAACTTGAAGGAAAACGGGGTAAAGAGCGGTTGTTTCAAGATTCGCCCCGGCTCGGAAAAGGTTAATGTACAGGCCCTGGCAAGGGCGCCCATATGCAAAATTTTAAGGGGGAGGATGCTCAGATATTTTCTTCTTTTTTTAACAGGATATTTTCCCCATAGAAACCGATTTCAGTACAGATTAGAGTTATTAAAATTTGACGTTTTTAATAACTTATTCATTAATTGCTGGAGAAGAAATGTTTCTACATTTTTGCAATGAAGAAAGTACTAAAAGCAAGAAAGTTCTAATTTCAAAGGGGGGGGGGGGCTTGAACCCCCACTTGTCCCCCATATGGCGCCCTTGGGCCCTGGCCCTCAAATTCAATCTATGACTAGCTATCAGTTTCCTGGAATTTTGAGCATTCTCGCTGAAAATCATGATTTTCCATGACAAATCCTTGAAACCAATATTATTTTGGTTTTGAGGATGGTCTCAGGCAGGAGCATAAACAGACTACCATTTTAAGGAGCTGAGGAATATCTCCCCCCCCTCCCCCTTCCTCCCCAATGAACGAATCTACGGTTTTGGGTGCGAAAGACAGTGGCGTAGCTAGACCCGACTTTCGGGGGGGGGTTACTTCTTTTATATATATATATATATATATATATATATATATATATATATATATATATATATATATATATATATATATATATATATATATATATATATATGTATATATATATATATATATATATATATACATATTATATATAATATGTATATATATATATATATATATATATATATATATATATATATATACATATTATATATATATATATATATATATATATATATATATATATATATATATATATATATATATATATATATATATATATATACATATTATATATATATATATATATATATAATCGCTTGGAATTTTTTCCTTTTCTTCTTTTTTTTTCTTTCTCTTCTCTCTTCTTTTTCTCTTTTTTTTTTGAGACTAACGTTTCGGGGGGGTTTTGTCCCCAAACCCCCCCCCCCCCCCCCCCCTTAGCTACGCCCCTGGCGAAAGATTTCTGAAACTGCTTAGGTGCCAATAAAACGAACCAAATATGCCAGGAATAATGTACCTAACATGGCAAAACCGTAACAAATTAAATACATAAGCAATAAACAGAAGTAGTGTACTTCAAATGTTTTCTTTTAAAAATAAATAAATAAATAAAAAAGGTTACTGCAATCGTTTGCATTTTTTTCATGAATCGTTTGAATACAATGTGGATGTATAATAGTGTCGACGACGGTTTACGGGGGGGGGGGGGGGGTCATGACCCCCATGACGTTCACGGCATATTCGCTCATTGCCCACTGACTCACTTCAAGTGTCTATCTTGTGATCCGTCACTGTCCCGCCCCCGCACCTAAATTTAAGTTCTGGACTGCTCGTATGCAACAAATATGATCTCATATGCGCATGCGTTTGATCCTTTCCCATGCAACACTATTTGGAATATGTTTAAAAAATCTGTATTATCAGAATTTCCTTTTCAACTTCGTGCTGTCTATTTTGTCCTACACTATGTTTAATGTATTGCATGATCTGCCATATTGGACGTTGGTTCATAAACGGGTCCTGTGTCACCAAGTACACGAACACGAAATGTATGTCGTAAATAAATGGAAATGGAAAACAGAGAAAAACTGCATATACGCCATGGTATCTACAAGCTGAAAAGTCACCGTTTCCAGGTTTAGTCAACACAAGGATATCAACTGAACTGAAAATTTGCATCTTATAAAAACGGATTGAGTTTTGTTTTTTACCGCACTTGAATATTGCTAGCGCGATTTACCTTCCTGTTTTATTTGGCATGTCAAGAAGAAGTGTAGTTTACAACACCCCGAAGAGGTATGTAAACATTTTTAGTCTTTTTTCACATACCTGCAACAACTATACACCCTGAAGAAGAATCTTTGATACATTGATTATAGCTTTCTTTATTATATAATGGTATCACATTTGCTTTATCAAAATTACTAAAAGCAGTATTTTTAAAGTTTTAAAATTTTAAAACTGGTATTTGCATTGTTTGTTAAACGATTTAAATTATTCCTTCAAAATAGAAACAACTTTGTTGCAAGATAATCACCCAGACTGCCAGAGGTATCCAATTGCTAATTCGTTCAACAATGAAGTTATCTTTTTAACTGATGTCTCATTTATAACATACGTTAGCATTTGGATTGTTTGTTAGCAAAAAACATGGTTTTGTTGTTCATTATGCTATTTTATTTATAGGCAACCTTCGATTCTTGGGAAAATTGATTCTTGGAAAACTGAAATTATATATTTCAGTCAATTTTGATTAGGCGCTACGATAACTTTTTTCTTGATATTTCTTAAAGTGTGAGCTTAAAATGTTATGAAAAATAACTGCAGTGATTGGGGAGCGTATAAATATTTAGTTATATAGCATTTTTTATACAAAAAAAACTACTTTAGCTCAAACTTCTCGTATTGTCTCTCATCTCATTTACATTTACTACGGACATATTTGTGACTAACAGCTTTGAAAATAAAATCCGAGTAAGGAATTTACTTTACATTCTGGCATCTGAAATTACGAGCAAGATCAGACCCATTAATTAATGATAATTTATCTGTTCCTTCACATTTGTTAGGTCTTCAGTCTTTAAGGTTTGGCAGCGTTCTTATTAAATACTGTGACGCATTTTTTTTTTTTTTTTTTTTTTTTTTTTTTTGCGTCGCAGAATCTTTGGGCATGAACTCATCAACAGATATTTCAATGCACACGCGTGGCCTTGAATTCTGGTATGCCTGATGCAGAAAATTTCCCTAGGTATGTCTACGATACGTGTTACCATTTTTTTTTTTCAATAAAAACGGAACATTACCGTATATACTCGCGTATAAGTCGAGAAATTTTGTCCGAAAAATGAGATCAAAGGAAGGGGAGTCGACTTATACGCGGGTCAAATTTTCCGAAAAATTTTTTTCCGATCAACGAGAGCTGGGAAGCTACGAGAAATGCCGATGTGCGGTTACAGGTAGTTGCTGATAAGTTGATCGTGTGAAAAAGTAAACTTATTCAAAAATAATAACTAAAAAAATCTAAATAATACACATAAGTAAAGATAATTTTATTCCTCTTTATTAAGAATCAAATAAGCAATTAACAAATATCGTGAAACTTATGAAAATATTTATCGTCAACAGTCACGCCATTCAAATAATTAACTGCTATACTTTTTGTTTTAAGAGTGGCAACATACTTGCTTAATCATATCTTTTCAAAGCACGTGCGCACTTCTGCCTCCTGGTAATCAAATCCTTCAAAAAGTGCTGCATAAGCAATGAACTGGGTGGCACAGAAGATGAACTGATATTTAATGACCATAGTGCCGACAGCGATCAGGCACGTAGCTAGAACTTTGTTAATGGGGGGGGGTCCAAGGTTTCACGAACTTCAAAAGAGGAGGCATGCTAAAGCAAAATTAGTAGCTCATATTTACGTTAAAAAATAAATCCAATTAAAACTAATTATTAAAATATGATAATTAACTAAAATTAATTAAATAATTGAAATTGATAGAGCATTTATTAAAAAATTATTTAACAAAAATTTTACATTAAGTGGCAAAAAAATTATTGTCAGTTTATAAAATTAACATTAAACTAAAAGTTTTCCCATACTAAGTTTTCATACATGGATAGAAAAATTCCATCACATAAGCTTCCTCTGTTCTGATGCTTTGAAAATGAGTGATATAATTCCTATTAATAAAAAGTTCACAATAAAAGAAAATCGGAAAACGAAAACTGTTTTATGGATTACTTGGAAAACGCAGGTAATAGTTTAATAAAATATTAAAGCTTTGTAATATATTTCAACAAAATATGTACAAGTCATTTTATTTGAAAAAAATAAAGAAATCTATATCTATCGAGTCGAATGTATAACTATGAATGCAATATAACGTAATTCCGCCACCCTGTCCGATTTGAACAAGATTTCTGGCAAAATTCAACCACCCTCTCGACGAAAATATTAGCAAGGTTTCATTTAAAAAGCTTGAACTAGTTCTTTATTTATCTACTTTATAACATTCTTTTGATTATACGAAATTGAATGAAGTTTCTAATTTTATCCGTTTTCTAATTATCATTTCTAACCATCATTTAAAAACTTGAACAAACTATTAACTCTTTGATGGATGGAGACTTCCTTGTTGCAATCATTGAAAAAAAAAAAAAAAAAATGCGTATTGCCGTTTTTTTTAAAATCGTTATTATTATTTTTTTGCAAAACGAATTGGTAAAATAAGCTATCTTAGGATCCATTATGGTATTTTTTTTTTCTTTCTAATGGGGCTTCGTTAGAGGCTTTAGCCTTTTCGGATCTAGTGCGAACCACCGATATGGCATCTAGTCTTTCAAATGCTACCATTAAGGCGCAGATGTGACTGCACAGGAAATTTCGATGCCGAGTTTCCACCAGATCGAGACACTTGAGCTCTCTTCGGAGCGAAACTGCACTAGGGGTTTAATTTTGTCAAGCCAAACGAATACCTGAGGACCTGAGAGATCTTTTACCTGTCGAGTAATGGAATGTATGGTGAATGAAATTAAGCATCCACGTATTTTTATTTTAACAACATTTTGGAAAAAAATGCAAATGATTGCTTTTTATAAATGTTTTTTATTAGGTCATGAATGATTTAAACATTATTGGCGATTTTCCTCTGATGTTTTCAATTTGATGTTTCATTTAAAAGATCAAGAGGAGGCATCGCACCCACCTATCTCACCACCAAACACGAGTTCAGTTTATTCTGCCAATACAAAAAAAACTTCTGTACAAATCAGTCTTTTTCAAATTAAAAATATAATTGTAAACAACTACAGGGAAAATGGCAATATACTCTATTACGAATTATCGTGTCAATATTTGATTATAACCTGGTTACTTTACTGTCTTTATTAGCAGTAAGCAAGTGTTCGACTCGAAAATTTCATGATTTGGAGTCAAACGTCAAATTTTGATCATTAAGGTAATCTTCGTCCCGTTTGCGATTGCGATAATACAGTAGCATTAAATTAGATACATTTTCAACAATATGTAATATGCATAAAGCTAGCCAATTTTTGAAATCAAAACTTATAGGTTTCTTATAGCCTCAGTTTATAAATTTTTTGCTCAACAGTCATCTGATGTTCAAAAGCCTAAAGACAATCTTTTGTAAAAAAATCTTAAAATGATTGTGGTTAAAAATCCAGTAATGATTTAAATCTACCTTCCAAAATTCATCTAACAATAATAACACTTCTGATTCTTTCATTTTCAAATTGGGTATAACTTCCATTCTAGGAGCGATTTTGTAATCATCATGTATTCTCGAAAGCATATCATATTTTATAACGTAGGTATTGACTTTTTTTTTTTCTTTCTTTTATGTGATGTTAGTAAAAGATATTCAATTGCAAGAAATAGCAAATAATTTCAACTTGAAGAAATTAAGAGTTAAAAAAAAATCTAATATAGACGTGAAAAACACAAGAAAATGTACCTCGCATTGACCTTTTTTTAATTATATGCGCAGTAAATAGCAGAAACTTTCACCTAGTAATTTTATAGTTAAATGCACATATCCGTTTTTTGTTACGTTTAATACTACCTCCGCAATTTACTAATGATGGATGCATAGACGCTTATTAAATAATTCCTCAGTAAAAAGGCGGTAAATACTAATCAGAAAATTTATTCCAATGAAAGAAATACAAATATGATTTTCTTGAAAAACGGAACAACATCGAAGAAAGATTTTTTTCTTCAGTTAAAAATGACTAGCTGCTCTTCTCTTGGGACCATAGACTCACATTTCAGTAAGATTTAAAAGTACGAATTTCTAATAATTACTTTTAAATTACATGTGATAATATATGGCCGAACTTGCAATTTCATAAACTGATTACAGTAAAATATTCAAGTAATTTTCAATTTCATTCTTCGCTTCATAAAATTTTGATACAGCGAAAAGTAATTGCGTTGCATCAACTTCAAATTTATTTATTCACTTATGTTCAAAAAAAAAAAAAAAAACGAACTTTTCAGGATTACAGTTTAAAAGTTGTAAGCTTCCGGGGGAGATAAGTAATCTATTATTGTTAAAAATAAACTAAAAGTTTAAATAAGATTATTAATCAAAATATAAAATGAATCTGAAATAAATCATACCAAAAATATAAAGTTCAAAAATAAATTAATAATTAATATTTATTTTTTCTCATCCTCAATCACACGAAATGTGTAGAATTTTTTTTTTCGTTGCTGTCGGAACTTAGTTTTTAAATGGGAAAACATATTAACACATAAATTGCTCGTATTGTTAAGAAAACTTTTAAAAGGAAACACTACAACTTACCTAGTTTATGTACACTTAATTTTCTTCTGATTACAATTTTGTTCAAGATATGTTTCCTATAAGCGCGTGGTAGAAAAAAACTGTGTGTTAAAACAGAAAATAATAGGAATTTCAATTACTAATTCACCAGGGATGCACCTCACTCTGGCTGTCCTTCGTGCAGCATGTGTCTAGGAAATCAAGTCCAAACGGGAAAAGAGTCAAAACGAAAAGAAGAAAGAAAGAAAACCACCCCAATGAGACTGGGGAATGTTTGTTTTCAATTAGTTTGCCGATAGCAATTTGGTGGGCTGAGGGAGAGGGGCCGAATTTCAAGGTCACAACCCAGTTGGGTTGAATTGGAAATTCGTCGTTTTCGGACGGATTCTTCGCGACACAGGAAGAGACCGGCGGCAACTGGGAACCCGCAGTTATTTCACGAGGTTCTCGTGTTCTGAATTGACTCGGACGCGGGAAAATTGTCGATAAATGGGAATATTTAAGGGGAAAATACCGGGTTTCATAAAATTTCTCTCTTTGGAAAATTTTTGTTGTCGTGAGGTGCAACAACCGAGAAAAAGCAGACAGTGGTCTTTCGGGAAGGGGGGGGGGGTCCGGACCCCATGGACCCCCCCCCCTTGGCTACGTCCTTGCAGCAATTCAGACTCTGATATCATTGACGATTCTGTAGCCGCCGATGTATACGATGACGCGGTGATGACGGAAGCGGACTTTAATGAACCTTTTTTTTGCGTCCGACTCGGAATCCTAGTTTGAAGGCTTTTAGAAATGTTTTCCTATTTAATTCCTATTTTATTTGTAAATAAATGTGTTCATTATTTTGAAATTTCTTTGAGAATAATTCGCGATGTTTTTGGAAAGTATGGGGGTCGGCTTATACGCGGGTTTTAGATTTTTTCTGGATTTTTTTTCTGAAAAAGGGGGCGGTCGACTTATACGCGAGTATATACGGTACACAATTTTCGGCAACTGTATGCGTATCAAAAAACAATCGCATATTTTCTTACCATGTGCTTTACAGAAAGAAGCCCTTAAAACGAATTGATGTAGTGTAATATTTTTAATGCAAAAATGTCAGAATTCCGAACATTAATCATTTAAAATTCTATATGAACACTATTTTATTTCTCCTGACGGTAAAAATACTGATGGTGCTTGCAATGTGAATGATTCGCAGTCCGACGCTTTGGGAAATTTCAGCGGCGCAGTGTGCAGTTCGCGCTAAGTAACGCGACTCAAAGACAATATTCAATAAACAAATAATAATTGACCTTATATTCAGTAAAACCTCAATAAGTAGTCAACCGGATAAGTTGTCACTCTTGTTTAAGTCGTCGATTTCCTTTGGTCCCGACAAGATCTCATTCAGAATAATGTGAAATGATCCTTCTTTACTGGTCACCAAATTTAATTTTTCCCCGGTTAATTAGTCACTCAAAAATTGTTTTCTGAAATTCTCTTTTCGTATAGGATTTTAGAAAATCTCGTCGGACTTAGTTGAAATGCTGTGTGATAGTCATTTTTCCTTGAAATCTCGCTCCTCGCTCGCTTCTAGTCATTCAAAATATGCTTCTTGCTGCGACTCTGCCTAGTGCCGAGAATATAAATCAAACTCTAAACAGCAAACACAAAGTATAATACCTGGAGAAAGTTTGTCAGTGTTTAACATCCGGATGCAGAATTTAAAGCTTGAAGCATGTTGGAAGAGCAAGTTTTTTTTTATGTAACCAACAACTTCATCAGTCAACATTGATGGATTGTTAGAAAATAAAACATGGTTAACTATAAAACGAGTATTCAGTAAATTACCGTCCATTAGCCAGGGCTAAAGCAGAAATACAAAGGTTTTCCATCTCCAGCTCAGTCACTTTCCTATGCCGGGCTGATGAATGCTAATAAGCACGAAACTGCAGTCCTCGGCTGGAAATGACTGAGCTGGCGGTGTATTTCACATATAAAACGAGTGTTTTTTTTAAGTTTCTACTAATTCATAGACATTGATTTCATTAGCTATTGTTTTTCTCACTGTATTCTACAGCTATTCATGAAAGTATTTTAGTAATTTGTAAAACTGTTTTTTTTTCTTTCTTAATTTCCTACTTTACATAAGTAGTCACCCTGTATAAGTGGTCAAAAATGTTTGGTTCCTCGAGTGACGACTTAACGAGGTTATGTTTCCGTCATGCGGCCCCAGGCCAGTCATTTCAAACATTTCCGGGGAGGGGGGGGGGGTGCAAAGGGTATTATTTACTAAATATAGATTATAAAAAAAACAGCAAAATCCACGCTTATTTGCATGTTAACACGTTCATTTTTCAAAGCCGGGGCAACTGACCCCTCTAAATGGCGAGCCTGTGCGGCCCTTGTAAAGATATCATGTTTATTTATCCAACTTAAAAAAAAAAAAAAAAACTGACGCAGATGGTTCTATAACGTATTGAATGCTTCCCTTATTTATTATTATTTTTTTTTCGTTTAAAAATGTTTGAAATGCACATTTCAGAGGCCCTTTTGATAGGTTAGTTAGGTAATATTAATAATATAGACTTTTGGACGCTTCTAAATAATATTTTTTCAGATTGTATATTTTCTTTTAAAGTTTTTCAGAAAAAAAGTACTTTAAGTATTTTTTTATTCACTAGCTTTTTAAAAAAAAAACTTTTGAGGTTGTGATATATATTTTTTTTACACCACCAAAATGAAATTGGCGGCCTCTTTCTTAAAAAAACGAGGGGAGCAGCACCCCCCATACAACCTTGGCGCTGCCTCTGATTTGAATGTCTTCACGATTTTTGATATTTCTAGAACCTTGAGCCGCCCCTCCCCTCTCAACCTCTCGGGGGCACCCCTGTTATATAAACTCCTGCATCATATGTTTGTGTATATGTAATTTTATTATTCATGTTGAGTTATATTCTCCTATTCATCTTTTTGCTTTTCCACTGATATTTACCTTTTGGGTCGTCTGATCAAGAGCTACTTTCTTATTCAACGGGTGACTAAATGACTCGATTTCTTAATGGAAGCGTTGCAAATTTTTCCTTCTACTTTTTTTTTTGTATGACTGTAGCATTATTTTAAACCATTCAAGACCACGAAGAGAATGGGAAAATAAGTAGCAGTTGCTAATTGTAATTCTTTTCGCAAAACTACAGTAAGTTGTTATTGCAAATCTCTGTTTCATTGGATTTACGATGACAGAAACGACTTTGAAGGTTGAAACGCTCTTTATGGAAGAGAAAAAAAATCCAAGCCTTAAAAGTGAAAAATAAAAAATTTAAAAAGTAGTATTTCACTGGTGGGTGACGTGACATAAATGGGAGGGAAGGGAAAATGGCGGGAAAACTTATTTTTTACTACGCACGGAATGCTGAGCGCGGCCTTGCAGTCGGCCATTCACCATTGGCTCGGCTTTTCTTGGCCAAGGTCACCTTATCGCTCGTTCTTCTTCCAGACGCAGACGATCTCCTCAACCAATATTTTGTCGCCAACTTCGCCAATGCGCCCACGCTGAAAAAGGGTGAGCATCTATAAATAAAAATAAGAATAGCGTCGTTTCCTGTGTGTTCGAGAAAATGATATGTCCAAAGTCTTCTCTGGCGCCAATACTGATTTTTTTTAGATATTATATACAGAAATGTAACACACTCTCTCTCTCTCTCAGCCTCCAACTACATGTTGAACTCATCTTCCAAATTTTAAACGCATATTGAAATAAATACATCAACACTTTTTGGAATGATATGCAATCTGTCATTGAAGCAAGTACAAAAAAAAAAAAAAAAAAAGAAGAAGAAGAAAATTCAATTGTGGAGTTAACGAGTTCGAGAGACAATATTGTTCAACGAAGATGAAAATCTTGGTGCACAATAGAGGTGCGACATCGATGTCGATGTTTTGGAAACATTGATGTTTTTGTTAAAACATCGATGTTTTACTTTCGATGTTTTCGGAACATCGTTTTTTTTGGTTTCGATGTTTTTTCGATGTTGATGTTTTTGTATTATAATTGAAAATTATAGTAAAATTCTCCAATTTTCTCTCTAAGTAATTAAGTTTACCTATGAAATTGCTCCAAAAATTTCATTTATTTGCGCACATTTAAAAAGTTTGATTTTTCTGTGTAAAGGATGATTTTTGTGAAGATCGCTACAAGATGGTAAAAGATAACTGGAGGCTGAGGAAGAGGTCAAAGCTATTGGAAGAATTCGACGCTGGTAGTCTGTTGCCAGAACTTGCAGTCGATTCTAAGACTCCAATTCTTAAACTAAAGGAGAATCCTATATATTACTACGGTGAATATGATAACTGTACAAATTCACAACTGTTAAAAGTTGTATCGAAGTATTTGATAGTGATGGCGACTTTTGTTTTTTCTCTGCCTGGTGGAATAGTCAATCGTCTACCCAGGAGCGGATACAGACTAACATTTTAGGGGAACACATGCTAAAGAGTGACCCTCAGCCCTCCTCCATGAATAAACTTATGGTTTTTGTTAAAAAAAAATTTATGAAACTGCTTAGGTGTTTAAAAAATACCACATCGGTCAGGAATATGGCACCTAATAGGACAAAAACCTCACGAATAAATTTTATAAACAATTAAAGGAGGTAGTATTTCAAGTATTTACTTTTAAAAATAATTCAAAAACTGAAACAAAAACTGAAATCATTTACATTTTATCCATAAAGTGTTTGAATACAATGCGAACGGATATTGCCGATGTTTTAGGGGGGGGGGGGGTCATGACCCCTATGACCCTTCCCTTGCATCCGCCACTGCCTAGGTCGGCACCCCTTCGAGAACCTATGTATAATGAGGTTTTGCGCTAACTCAACACTCAAATTTTACATTTATTGCACGATAATAAATCCTAAACAGTGATTCAAACTAATAAACAATTTACAGCACATTTAAAAATAAACTCAGCACGACTAGAAACTGAACTATCTAAAAATTACATTTACGGACTCAAATGTTTTATCGATTGAAGCGATGCCTGAAGCTTTGGATATGGTTTTACAAAAGCTATCGTTGATTAAATTTGTTGCTTATAAAAAGCAAACGGGCGTCAGACACTTCTTTGTTACCTTTCATTACACTGGCTCCTGAACCCAGCGCCGCAGACTAACTGTCTCAAGAAAAGCTATTTTTACTGTCTACATATTTTAAATACATATGCTATAAATAGAAAAGTGACAGTAAATACGCCCCCCCCCCAAAAAAAAAATCGAGAACTATTTACTGTTTCTTATTATGGTTTCAGTCCGGCTTTTTTTTTTTTTTTTTCAAGCAGTCATTTTCACTACTCAAATGCAATGAGCCTTGAAACAGATTACAAAGTATTGTCACAGATTTTGATGTTAAGAGGGGGTCATGACCCCCATGATCCCCTCTCCTCCTTGTATACACTTCTTACGGTTTCGATCAAGTTTTTTATTTTTTCGAGCAAACGTTCAAATACTGTTGCGGGTTTGGGGGGGGGGCATGACCCCCTTGACCCCCTCACTTGTATCCGTGACTGCGTCTACCCCCAGCAAGTCGTCCCTCAATTACTTACAATTTGTGTTTAATTATATAGCACTAACAGTACAAAACATATTTCTTGCTCTTAATAATAATTGTCAAAATTAATTTTGTACTTTTAATATAATTTGCACAAATCTTTCTCATCATACAACTGACTGTAAGTGCTATGATATATTTTTTCGCAGATTTAATTAGTTTGTATTAATTGTTGCATGTTTTATTATCATTTTTTGTCTTAATATAGTACCAAGATGTTGCGAAATTATTCTTATTAAATTGTATTCATGATTTGTGGTTCAGTAGTTTCAATATATTCGTGGGTTTGTATTATTTTGCATTGCCTAAATTAGACGCAATGCCAAAAGAATTCCCTGATCCATTAAGAAACATTTGTTAGAGCTCATCATCTATGTAAACTTGTAGTGTAGCATATTAAAAAATGTATGTTAAATATTGACAAAAAAAATCGATGTTTTAAAACATCGATGTTCGGAAACATCGATGTTTTTTTGGTCGATGTATCAATAACATCGATGTTTTAATTTCCAACATCGATGTTCTGAAACATCGATGTTTTGCCATCGATGTCGCACCACTAGTGCACAAGTCCAAAGGTGCATATGCTTGGTGTCTAAAGTCTTCTCTGGCGCCAATACTGATTTCTTTTTTTTTTTTTAGATATTATATGCAGAAATGTAACACTCTCTCTCTCTCAGCCTCCAACCACATGTTGAACTCATCTTCCAAATTTTAAACGCATATTGAAATAAATACATCAACACTTATTCTCACTATTACTCGCAACACCAAAAAAGTAAGGGTTTTTGGAATGATACGCAATCTGTCATTGAAGCAAGTACAAAAAAAAAAAAAGAAAATTCAGTTGTGGAGTTAACGAGTGCGAGAGACGATACTGTTCAACGAAGATGAAAATCTTGGTGCACAAGGATTCTCTGCAAAGGAAAATAAGTGACCCCCTTTGCCCCCTTAGGTTTCTGTAAAAAAAAAAATGAAAAATTCTACAAAAAAAAGGATAATTTTGAGAATTTAAAATATTAATAAATACCTGAAATATAACACAAAAATTACTATTGAAAGCAGAGAGTTTGAAAGTAGGGTTACGAGGTGACCATGCGTCCCGCTCCCGTTTTGAACGGGTCGGGACAGTCCTGTTTTCAGGCAGCCTGTCCCTTTGTCGTTGTGCCTTGCACATTGTGTCGGGAGGCAGAAATGTCCCGTTTTCTTTAAGTTGGCAATCTGCTGCAGAAAATTGACTTACAACAAAATATTACAATATGAGTATCAATTTTTCAAAATTGCTTGTGTTATCATATTTTTTTTTCAGAGGAAACTTTTTCTTGACTGGAATAGACTACATGATGTGTTATTACATGGTTAAAATATTACTAGATAGGTGGAACTAAAAGTGAAATAAATATTTCACCATTTCTCTTCGCCCCGCTATTGCACTTAGCCCCACATTTCCGTACATTATTGTGCTTTCTGGTCTTTTAGTAAAGTATTTGTTATTGATAATTTATTTTATAAACTAATGTTAAGTAATTATTCAATGATTTATTTTTTTACCGCATTTTTACTCCCGACAATCGATAAAATCAAAAGAATATGTTTGGCGACGTGCTGGAGTATGATATGAGAATGGTGAAATTTTGATCCTGGACCCCCCCCCCTTGAAAAATTCTGGGGTGCGCCACCGCAGTATCCAATCGAGCAAGGTGAGCGCAACCACGTGGTTAGTAGATCAGTGTGTGGAAAATGGCTACCATACGGGGAAAAATTAACCGATTTGGCTTTTTTTATAAATCGTACTTGGCCAATTAAAAGAATATCCAAAGTAGCAATTATTATATCACCTTAAAAACTTTGTTACTAAAAATATGAGGAATGTTTTGTAAATTATGTTTTATAAATATTCAAATGTAGTTATACAATTGAAGCTTTTAAAATTATCGAAAAGAGGTGCAGTTCTAACACAAATGTCAACCATTCTTGCTAATTTTAAGTAAATTTATGACAACATTAGTCTGAGAGACGGAAATAAAAATTAAAAAAAAAACATAGGGTGTCAAAGTTTCTATTCTTTGTAATAAGCGTTTTTTTTTTCTTTTTTTTTTAAATCAATGTTAAGCATATTGTTGCCTGAATTTCTAATGCGTCCCGTTTTGAGGAAAAAAAAAAAATTCTAGTCACCGTAATGGCTTTTTAGATAGATGAAATGTTATCGGTCGGTTTGTCTGATAGTCTGTCTTTTCTCCCCTTAATAACTTTTGAGGAATGAAGGCTCATTTTGCTGGTTCTTTCCAAAATTAAATGACCACCGTAAAAGTTGTTTCTCTGCTAGCGCAGTGCTAATGCATAGGAAACAACTTGCCCTTTTTACAATACACGGTCATGTTATTTCCCTACGTTGAATTATAATTTATTGAAGTTTTTACACGATGGCATTAAAATGGTTCAGGGCTGATGATCAATGAAAGAGAGGACATGCAGATAAAAAATTCTCAATTTTAAAATTTAAAGAGATTCCTTAAAAACAAGGTTGGAAATCTTGCAAAACAAGGATTCTCTAGGGCAGTACTTCTTAATTTCTTTGATTAGTGGAACTCTTTTTAATGCTCACTTTTTTTCGTGGAACCCATGGTTTTCCGTCACCAGTTTGAAGTGACGTAGTCAGGATTTTGTTTCGGAGGGGCCCAGGTTCTTAATTCCAACAGACTATCAAATTAACTATTTGTCATTAAATCGCTAATTAAATTGACTTCATTATAGATCATGTTAATTATTAATAACTGCTAATTATTTGTTATTGTAATGTATCGATTCACTTTTATTTGTGACTCTGAGTATTTTTGAAAGGGATAAATAACCTCAAAATTTATGAATGAGTTATATGATTAAAATATTTCTTTAAATAGCAAAAGAAATACTAATGTGTTTTACCAACAATAGTGGTAACAATTCACTTAAATTTACGCAGAAAGAGTTTTTAAACCACAAAAAATAAAATGTTTTTAACTTTTAAACACTTTTTTAGTTAGTATTTATAAATCAGAGACTTAGATGTTACTGTGCGTCGACATCTGACAGAGCTAGACCATTTAGACGCTCTTAACCAGTACTGCTTCTTAAATTGATCCTCGCTCGTTAAATGTTGAAAATGTCCTTTCAACTGCTGCCTTAGATACTGGAAGAGTGGCTAGTATTAAGAACAGAATATTTGAAATTGACGTCAAACAAGGGCGTATATAAGGGAGGGGGAAAAAACAAGAATAAATAATTATGATAGTGGTAATAAAAATTATAAAAAGTTAGATCAGAGATTTCCGAACTGGGTGCCGCAGGAAGAAGTGAGGGATGCCACTAAGGAACCATAGTAACAATAATATATATATATATATATATATATATATATATATATATATATATATATATATATATATATATATATATATAACAAGATTAGAGGATGCTGTGAGAAAATTCTAATTCTTTAAAGGGTGCTGCGAATCATTAAAGTTTGGGAACCCTGCGTTAGCTGGGCTGGTATTAGGCAATAGTGTTTAGAAGGGGTCAGGAGATCCATACCCCTCACTCAAGAAAAGAACTTGTCTTGGGAAAGCGAGGTTATTTCAACAAAAAGAGAAGCAAATTATATTGGGAAAAGAATCTCAATTCTTCCAAAAAGAAATCCTTAAATTTATTTTTTTTTAAACAGATGCAGCTTTTATTGCTTAGCAAATTAAGTTCCCCCCCCCCTTCTTTTATCTTTCTTTCTAGTCTGTCAGACAAGAAGGGTCTTCAAAATGTTTCTCTCCTTAACTCGCGTCGCCTGCAAGAAATTTAAAATAATTTTTAGTTGTTCGGTTGGAGTAATGATGGAAATTGATGTCCTAAAGACACATTTATTTAGGCGTTTTTCAGACATCAATTTCAAAACATTTCCGGAGGAGGGTCCCCGAACCAAAACTCTTTCACTAACGATACTACCAAAAATAGTCTGAAATTGTGCCTTTAAGATTTCAATTTTGAAATGTTTCGGAAGAAGAGATCCCTGAAACCTCTCCTTTCCTCTAAAAGTCTCCAAAGATGACCTGAAACTGCGTTTTACCTTTCAGAGGAGGATTCCCGAATTCTTCCTTTCCAAAGATGCCTAATGTGGGGGAAAAGTTTGAATTGCTTTTGAAAAGAACCTTAAAATAAAAATAATTAAAAGTTACTATTTATTAAGTTATTTCGTCAAACACCTCATATTTCTTTCATCCCCCCCCCCCCCTTGCTCCATTTTTATTTATTTTTTTACTTTTCCCTAGCTAGTCTAAAAATAGGAAAGTCTTCAAAATGCTACACTTTGCAAGCCCCCTCCACCCACCAAAACCATTAAAGAGATTCTCAAACCTCGTTTTCAGGGCTTCAGTGTCAAAAAATTTTCAGGGGACAATACCAAACGCTTTGCCTTCTGAAAGCATCGAAAATCGTTTAAAATTGCTTTTATGGAGCTTCAATTTTGAAAAATGGCCGAACCCCTATAACGTTACGAAATATGGTCCACAGTCGCAGTTTTAAGACTTCAATTATGAAAAAACTTCGGACGGAGGGTCTGATTGCTCCCGTATGAAATCTGAAAGCGAAAGAAACTAGTTTTGAAAAATTTAAGGTGGAGAGCGTTTAAATCCTTCCGCCTGGTATCACTGAATATCACTTTTGAACTTTGTTTTTTCGGCATTAATTTCAAAATAGTTTTTGGGGAGAGTCCCAGGACCGCCTTGCCGGTAACATCAATGAAGTTATTCCGAAACTGCGTTTTTAGAACTTCAATTTCGAAAAGTTGGGCGAAGGGGTGATAGATTTCGCTGTATATTTAAAAAAAATCAATCGAGGGCACCTTCAAAAAGCCCCATTCCTTTCATTACACTAACGTCAACAAATATAGCTTATAATGTCGTTTTAAAGATTTCAACTTCTAAACATTTCCGCAGAAGCCTCCCCCCCCCCCGGATTTTTCCTCCCCGTAGCATTACAAAAAACTGTCTAAAACTGCGTTCTTAAGACTATAATTCCAAAAAATGTCCCCTCCACCCCCTACCAACCGAAAACTAGAATTTTTTAAGAGTACCCTCTTAACACTATTTTTTTGTTGCGCCAATGGGTGACAGTATGAAGTCCTTGCCTCACCTCGAAAAAAAGAGGGTCAGGGCACTGTTGCTCGCCCTTAAAAAAATAGAAATTACAAAAAAAAGGGGAGGGGGGAGCTAATCTTGGTTATATGGGCCCCCTCCAAAATAAAAACATATATACGCCACTGACATCAAAAATCGTAATTTTAGGCAATATTTGGTAATGTTGTAGGAAAAGGGGTTTTGTAGGCCTTCCTGATTTTTTTTCAATTTTGAAATTACTTTTAAAATATCTTTGAGAGATTATTAGGGAATCAGAATGCTCTGTTAATAACAAACAGCTGTACTCAACGCAGTACACGCAACCACGGACAACGAAACGGAAAGAAAGTGAGAAGAGCGGCGCATGTGCGATTTTTCGTCTCACAAAAAAAAAAAAAATAAATAAAAATACGTCACTTCCATGACAAAAGTTTTTCGACCAGAAAGCATTCGCATAAAAAGTTTCACTTCAAAAATAAAAATCTGATATAGACACCATACTTCTTTTTACGGTACTTAAAGTGTTGTTTTTTAATAATTGAAAGAATCAGGACATGTGGCGTACCAATGGGGTCTAGTTCTCTTGACGAAGCTTATGGATGGCGCACTCTCCCTTCACACCATTTCTTAGATGATCAATAAGATTACAATTCATTATGAAACATTAATAGTGTTTGTTCTTCAACCAAAGACAGGGGTACCTTTTTCAGTTCTATTTATAACAATGCTTTTTTTTCTTTTTCAAAAGGGCATTAATTTTGAAATTCTCGTTTAAGAACAGATGAATATGTGTACAATAAACATTATTTACACATTTACTCAGGGTCGCAAAGAGCCAAGGCGGGCCCCTTGTCAGTTATGTCGCCGGGCTCTCCCGCCCCCCTCCCAAAAAAAAAAAAAAAAAGAAAAGAGGAAAGAAGAAGAAAAAAAAGGGGTGGGGTAGAAGAACAGAAAAGGGAGAAAAAGGAAAAAGTGGGGGAAAAGAAAAAAATCAAAATTGCGTACTGGAAAACAATTAACTCTATTTTAAGTGCTACAACAGTAATTATCAAAAGAGCAAATTTTACTTACTCTTTACGTTTTCTCTTATTCGGAGTCCCCCCCCCCATCCCCCGTTTTCTTTCTTCTTTTTTTTTCTTTCCTTTCTTTCTTTCTTTTTTTTTGCGTCGGTGCCGCCCCCCCCCCCTCCCTAAGGCCCGGGCCGCTAGTTTCCGACTAAGCTGACATGGCCTCTCGTCGGGCCTGCATTTACTAAAAGAAAGAAAAGATAACTTGGAAAGAAAATATAAGCTAAAACTATAAAGATTATATTACTAAATTATTATACTGCATTTACTAAAGATTATATTATGTCTTAAAGTTATATCAAGTATAAAAAGTAAAACTTTATTCCGGGCCCCGTCGCAAGGGCAAAAAACTGGGATATGTAGGAGAGGGGGACGGGGGGGGGGACTCGACGACCCCTCAGTTTTTTCATACACATATATAAGTACAGAGAGATAGAGAGGGGATTAAGCTTCTGGTTTAGGAGAGGCCAAGGGAGCCCTTACATGATCTGGAACTAAGTTTCTGCATCTCGAAGCAGTCTTTCTTAAAACGGGACGCAGTGTCACTTTATTCATTCCTTTCAGTGCGGATTTAGGCAAATGACCGAGTAATGTTGTGAGCAGATTTCCATTCAAACGCTTGTAAAATTAATGCTGTCCTAGTAAAGTTTAAAATAAAACTTTTATAGATTAGGTTTTTGCTACTATTTGGACAGTATCCTAAGGAAAAATTATTGGTAGCAAGCGATAAAAATCATTTTCCCCCTGATCAAACTTATATCTTTTTAGCTTAGTGTTTCATTCTTTGAAATAAAAATAAAAATAAAACATCTTTAAAAAATAAATAAATGAATAAATAAAAGAAAAAAAAAGCCGACCTCAGAGAAACGAATGTAAAAATTATCGCGATCAGAATTATTTCTCCCATAAATTTACCCCGACAGATACAAAGGTCAAACATCGTGTCAAACAGAACGTTTCCTTTCTATT
This sequence comes from Uloborus diversus, assembly GCF_026930045.1. NCBI lineage: Eukaryota > Metazoa > Arthropoda > Arachnida > Araneae > Uloboridae > Uloborus > Uloborus diversus. Next base: position 74,479,100 of record NC_072740.1, read on the forward strand.
TGTGTCCTCAGCTGAAACACTTGATAAAAGATGAATTTCCTAGTTTTAATATACATCCGGTAAAAACGATAAGCGGGATTGATATGGTGGTATATGAGCAATGACTGTAATGCCGAAATGTTTTCTTGTGTAAGGAATGCTGTGATAAGCGGCAAGAAGATAAGAACATATCATCTTGTCTCTTTGAAGTGCATTGAAGCATCCAAGACCAAAATTGCATTTACTTAACTGGAATTAGTCCTAACACCCCCCCCCCCCCCCCCACTACAACATTTTTTTTTTTTATTTCTGAGGCACAAATTATACTTTCTTACTTTACTCATTAGCGGAACTTTAATTTACTAGTATATACTGTGAGGCAGGAAAAAAAAAACATCCCTTGCAAATATTTATTTTAAAGGGTTTCTCGAGATATAAAAGAACAATTTTCTGTAATTTTTATCACACAAAAAGTAAGTAGTGCTTCAACTGCCATTTTTCAATAAAAATTAAATCCCCCCATGCATTTGCGGGGCCAGCAACAAACTGGAGAGACAAAACGTTTTTTGATCATCCTTCATCGTTTTAGTGAGAATACTCTACAAATTTCAGGCATTAGTTTACTTTCTATGTACAATATATTTTGTAGATTTTCGTAAAAGTATCACTTATATCTACAACATAAGCATTTCTTTTGAAAATATTAATTTTTTGGATTATTTTTGGCATATAACACGCAGTTTTGCTTCGAACCTTACCAACATTCAGAAACCTGACAGCATATACAAGAGGATCAATACACTAAAATTTGAAATAAAAGTATCGAAAATTAGTTGAAATATGAACATTTAAAGCAATTAATTTCTCACTGCGCATGCGCTACAGATAGCAATTTATAACATTCAAAATTTTAGTGCTAAATAGATTTGACAACTTAGAAAAATAATTCCAGTTGAATGTCTTAAAAATTTAGAAAAATATCGGTGATCCAGCGAGTTGTATTTTAATGATTCTCAAAAACGCGATGACTCATAAGGGATTCTTCAAAATATTTTTTATCCCGAATCAAACTAAACAGTTGCAGGCAAGTGTTGCCAATTTGCCGACGATCCCTTCCGATTCGTCGCCTGTCCGAGAATTACTGAAATTTGGCTCATTAGGTAGATGATATTTTCTCGAATTTTCGGAGTGAATTGCAATTTTGTTATAAGTTTCTAAATTTATTTGATTACAAAGAGTGGTCGTTTGGTGTGAAAGTTATAAATTGCTATCTTTTGCACATTCGCAGAAAAAAATAAAGCCTGTTTGCTTTATTATAAACATTTAAAGCCAATTGTTTACATGTTTATGTTTCATCAAATTTTCGATAATTCAATTTCAAATTTTAGTATAGTGATTATCTTGTATGTTGTCAAGTTACTGAACGTTTGGTGAGGATTTGACGAAAACTGTGCATGTTACGAGCCAAAAACATGCAAACAAAATTGATATTTTTGAAAGAAATGCTCATATCCTCGTGATTATAAGTCATACTCATACTTAAACAAAAATCTATAAAATTATTGTTCCTTGTTTGTGAACTAATGTCCGAAACTTAATACGAATTCCCAACTATTTAAGGTGAAGGATGATCAAAAAACTTTTTTTGTTTCATCAATTTACAGCTGGTCCCTTAAATGCATGTGGGGTGTTGGATTTTTACTGAAAAATGGCAGTTGCAGCATACTTTTTATGTGGCAAAAATTACGGAGCAATTGTTCTCTTTTTAATCGAGAAATTCTTTAAAATGAATTTTTGCTTGTGATGGCAGTTTTTTTTTTTTTTTTTTTTTTTGTCCGACACTCTAAGTTGAATTAAAAATTTTGAATGCTTTTTTTTCTCTCCGCATTGATTGGAAATTCGGCGTTATTACATTGAGGAATGGGCGTATCCAGACGGGAGCAAGGGAGGACAGCTGCCCCCTCAATCAATCAATTTCAAACATTGTTTATTCAACTTAACTGGCAATTAATCAACTTAACTATGAATTTTTAAACTTACTAATAAATCCGGCTCTAGTAAGTTTTTGCCTGATTTCAAGAGTGAATATTTATTCTTTGGAAGCTCATTGAAAAGGGAATGTTATTGGTGTTTAGCTGAGTTACGGCAGAAATATCCCTATAAAGGCAATGCAATTTAATATACAGAGCCAAAAACATTTCCCTATTCCACAAATATTATACAAAAAAAAAAAAAAAAAAAAAAAAAAAAAGAAAGAAAGAAAGGTCTCTTTCTTTTGTTGAAGTGATATTGCACGCGTCCTCCAGTTCCGATAGTTCCGAATTTTCCAAGGAAAAGGTAGCAAAGGGAAAAAACTCAATGTTTTTAGAGGAAAAACAATAAAGTATATGCATGAATGCATAATTACAGTGTTTCCGAAATACGGGAGGATGCGTTGTCCGGCCCCCTTGATTGCCCAAATGACAGGCTTGCCTCTCCTTCCATTTTGAGCGGGATACGCTCTTGCATTGAGGGATGAACCGACATCCCCGGAAGATGGGTTAAACAGCCTAAAATCAAGAGTGCCCACCAAGGTGAGATCATGACTCATACTGCATCTTTGAAAGTTTCAGGGGAAGTGGTCTTAGGGGTGTATTTTCGTTTATTTGGAGGGTTCTCGGCAGTACTTTGTGGAGAGGGAATTGGGCTATCCAAGCATCACAATTCCCTCCCCACCAAATAGGGTAGTGTGTATGTCTGTTACCCTATCTTCTCTGAACTATCAATGTCTAACCTGGTCAATACTGGACAACAAAGGAGAGTCGGACGTATTACGAGCAATATTCTGGTTTACATTACAAGTATTATGATAAAAGTTCATCATTGCCATTGTTTAATTCATTTTCACTGTTTTTTGTTCAGAATAATCATTTCAATCCATTACTTTTTCTGAAATGGAGATGGTGTTAGATGTTAACTAAAAATTGTCAAATCTCGGGAACTCAAGTGACTAACATCAGAAAATGGAAAGTGGTTTAATGTAGCTGAATAATTCAGTTCAGAACCTAATTGGATGCTTTCCAAGCATATCTAGGACAAGCTAGTAGAGATGGGATTAAAATGGTTCTAGCTTCTCTTATTGTCTTTGTCTTTTATAGCTAGACAAGTATAGCTAATTACTATAAACGTGGTCAGTAATGTTTTCTTTTCAAATCCTTTAATTTTTTAACGAAGCGAAATGAAGCTACTTTTACGGTCTATAACAGGGGTGCTCACGAAGGGGATGGGGGTTATAACGCCCACCGGGTGCCATTGAAATTTTCAGGGGGCTGTTTTAAAGGATCTTTTTTTCCTGTTTGGGGAGCTAGCTCTCATTCCAGAGATGGTACTCCGTAGCATTTGATGGGTGTGCCATCGCTCATGGGGAAGGTTGCAATTCATATTTTTGCATGTGAGGCAGGGCTGCGGAGTCTGCGGAGTCGGAGGGAAAATGGCCGACTCTAGTTCCGACTCTGACTTCTTTACCTCCAAAATCAGTCCGACTCCGCAAGCACTGACAGAGTTGCGAACTTGGAGGGAAAATGACCGACTCCGACTCCGCAATCCTGAGTGTCCGACTTCGCATTGAAGTAACATTAGCAGGGACGACGAGAGGATATGTCAGTCTAATAGGAAACTAGGTGCTCGTCCCTTGACGGGTGCCATTCTCGGAATCGAAGTAGTAGAAATTGGACAACTTTTATGGGGAGGGAGACCCGGCGACCAAACTGACAAGGGGTACGCCAGGGGGTCTCGGCGGCCCTGAACATTAAAACAGGGCTACAGAGTACGAGTCGAACTGATTTTGGGGTAATGGAGTAGGAATCGGAAATTTTAAAATTCACGGAGTCAAGAGTCTGAGTCTGTCATTTTCCCTCCCTGTCTGCAGCTCTACCAAGGTGCGGAATTGGGGGTAAGGTGAATTGGAGGCTTCTACTTTCAGGAGTCAAAGTCGGAAACAATGAATGTGAAAATTTAGTTTTGACGAATCCAAAAAGTAAAAATGTAAGCACTCAGAGCTGTATTGAGTACACAGCAGCGTACAACAGCGTATACTTTCTGGTTTCTTTCAAAAAATAGCGTATACCTTCTGTTCTTTAATAAAATTGATATTTTATTTTAGTGACTTTTAAAAAACAGTAATGCGAAAAACATTGCCCAACAATATCTGATGGACAGATAAATGTCTAGTTTCTATTTAGTTCACATCATTTATTTTTCATTGTGTATTATGTGTTGATAGTTTAGAAACGAATATATATCTCTCTCCCTGATGACATGTATTTTTAGAAAATAAAAATTCTTAGTACCTATTTTCTGCATTTTAAACTGAACTACATTTCATCTTCTTTCTAAAGTTTCAAGCGTATATCTTTTTATTTTTAAATTTACGTACTCTATACCCAGTGGCGTAGCTACACTTTCTGCCGCCCGGGGCGGTTCCTCAATTTGCCGCCCTTTATGATGGGAAATAGTTGACACATTAAAGAGTCAAAAGTATTTTAATATGATTTTAATAAACAAGAAAATAAACTTATTTTTTTCCCTTCCTATTTTTCTTGCAGAAGGGAAAAAAAAGGAATTCAGAGCAACACCGAAACATTCCAAAACTTAAGTCAAAATTCGGAATTTTACGCAATTTTTAGTAACGCTGATAGAAAAGATGCTTGGAGCTCCCGCCGGGTTTTTTTTTTAAATTAAAATTAGTTTTATGCATTCTTTGATGACGTGAGGGGGTCAGGACTTTTCAAGGAAAATTTCCGAAACTGAAATGTTCAAAAAGCAATTTTAGGCTATTTTTGGATACGTGAAGACATTGAGGAAGGTTCGAGGCCGCTGTAAGGAAAGTTTTTCAACTAAACAGAAAAACACGTAAATGTAGGAGGCTGTCTAGTGATGTAAGACTCTCCCCTAACTCCAACAGAGACTGGATTTTCCTGCCGAAATATTTTCAAACTTGAAATCAATTTTAGTCTATCTTTGATGACGTTAAAGAGAATAGGGAACGTTCAGGAGCTCTCTGAAAAATTTTCGATGACGAAGTTTCAAAAGCACAGTGGGGGTGTTTCTTCAGTCAAAAGTATTACTTTTATCCACAGAAATTGATAGAATAAGCAAAAAAAAAACATGGACCCAGAAAATACCTTCATTTTCCCAACAGTTGTTTTTTAAATAATTTTTTTAAATGTCCAATTTTTCAAACAAGGCGTGGTCTTTATGACGTCACAAATGATGTCCTTAGGCGCATTTTTCGTTGCGTTTCCACGTTATGATAATCAAGCAGCGAATTAAAAATTGCCTCTACCCTTGCTATCAACCATATTGTTGCCAGTACACGTGAGTAAAGATGCGAATTAAATATTGTGCTCTTCTGAATGGCAACAGTGAATGGCATTTCATCATTTGTGATGTCATCGGCAGAAGCTTTGAACAATGAAAGCGCACCGATTAAAGTAATTTTTAAAAAATATTAAACTTAGTCAAATTATTTTAAAAATGGTCAGATCCTATGTTTTTAAGCATGCTCTTTCAGAAAAAAATACTTTTAAATTTTTGGAAACGATCCCATTTTAGCTATCTTTGACGGCAATAGTTTCCAAATGTTTCTAAAAATGTTGGGAAGTCGGGTGGTTTTTCCGTCTCCCCTTGAAACTTTTTCAGATGACGCCCTAAAAACGTGACTTCAGCCATTGTTTGACGGACAACGTTATAAGAGAGTTCAGAGGGAGTTTCCCACTCGAAATCTTTTTCGAAACTGTTGCTCATTTTAAGCTCTTCACTGCTGAGAAAAAAAGGGTTTGCGGTCTGCCCTCAGAAATTTCTAAAAACGAAATTTGGAGTCAACTGTTATGACGTTAGGTGATTTCGTGCACATCTGGGGTCCCTACCCTTAGAAATTTTTTGAAGTTTAAGTTTCAAAAACCCATCTTTAAGCTATTTTTGGTGACATCGGATGAGATGGGGATTTCAAGTTCGAAGTTGATGTACTAAATACACTTTAGACTATCTTTAATCATTATACAGGAAGGGTCAAGGCTTGACCGCCCTCATGAATTTGTTGGTATTGAAGTTATAAAAACTCAATAATCAATATTAGGCTAAAAGTCGAGATGTGAAGGGATCGGGTGAGCGTTATCCGTCGGAAATGTTTCGAGACTCTAGGACTAAAACTGCACTGTTGGGCTGTTTGGTGACGTTAAGGGATCGGATGTTTCGGTTGCTCTTTCCGAAAATGTGACATTTATTGAGGGTTTAACAACGCAATTTTAAGCTGTCCTCAGTTGATCGAAGTTTTCCGGCCTCAAAACACATTTTAAAGCTAATAACACTTTAGACAACGAAAAGGGGGGGGGGGGGAGTGTAAATGGAACCCCCCCAAAAAGCTGTTTTAGGCTATGTTTGGACAAATTAAGAGAGGGAGGGATAGAAAGTGGCTCTCCTTCGGAATTTTTTCAAAATTGAAGTACTGAAATTGCATTTTATGCTTTGCGATTATTGGAAGAAGCGTAAAAGGTCGGGGAAATTTTCCTAATTTAAAGTTTTAGAAACGCAAATTTAGGGTCATTTTGGTTTCTCAAAGGGAGTTATTACTCACCCCCTCCCCTTCTCTAGATCCGGTACTGCTATATTACCAAATTTGAATTATTTTCTTTTTCACTAATAGAGGTCGAAATGTTCTGTCTTTGCCCAGAGATCATTTTACTAACTAAAAACCTTTCCTTAAAATAAATGACTAAATGTGAAACTCATTGTATAAAGGAATTAGTTGCTATAATACAGTAATACAAGCAATTATTATTCGAGTTGTGAATAATTTTTTTTATAAAATGAACATAAAATTCATTCTGTCTTAGGGAAAATTTTGTAGTCAAAGCAATTGTTGAAACAGATAATGCTATCTTGAAAATGAACAAGAAATCGCCCACCATTTCAGACCTTTCTCCTTTTACTCTTGTTGTCACTTTCCTTTAAAAAAAAGTTTTTTTTTTCTTTTTTTAAATACGGAGGTTTCCTAGGAACTTACTTAAAAACAAGTGGTAGCTTCATTATATAACGAAAAGTTATGAAATATATTGTTTCCTCTGTAATAGTTAACCTTAACAATAAAAAGAAAAAACAAAAACATGGTCCTTGACTTTACACTACCACTTCCTTCAATCTGTAGCTTCAGACGAAAGAAGAGGACAAGCAAACAGTAGTGGTGAGATGTATGCAAAAAAAAAAAAAAAACATGTTTTGTATTAGAGTACTTTTATTATCATAGTCGTACTAAAATCTTACAATTCAAAGACTTTTTCTTCTTTTTTGCCTCCAGTAATAGATCAAAAACATGATTTCCTTATTGGGAAAACGCTTTACATTTTTTTGCATCAAAATGTGTGAAATTGCCGCCCCCAAAAAGTGCCGCCCGGGGCGGACCGCCCCCTCCACCCCTCCCTAGCTACGCCACTGTCTATACCTTCTGCTACTTTTACTTTTACGACTACAGCACTGTAGACACTAACAACACACTGTTCATATTCGACTCAAGTTTTATTAAATTCAATAAAGTTAAAGAGAAATAAAAAAGTGTACGTTTCTTTTCAAAGTAAAATATTGGCAAATATAATCATGTAACATTAGAAGTTGATACTCAGAATGCAGTATGTGTGGTATGAATAAAAATAAATTAAATTGAGTCTTCTCTTATAAAAAAAATGAAACACATAACTAAAAGCTGAAATTAGACTTCCAAGGTTTCAAGCACCCAGACTAAATAGCTGTCAAGAATTACTCTCTAATATCAACGAACCTGGAGAAGTTCAAGTTTAAAGAACACCAGCAGCCAAAAGAAGCTACATTCCAGCAGTGTCATAAGTTTGTCTCGTTAGCAGAAGAACGAAAATAAATTGTCGAATCCACTAACTGCATCCACCCCACATATAGTGACAAAAGTACAAATAAAAATAGCAGCTACTAAAGCGTAATAGGACCCATGTCTCTTTAAATAGAAAGCACCCAACCAGAGCTGATTACTCAATTTCTATTTCATGCCATGTCAGCAAAGCTTAACCGAGATTGCTAGTCTTTGGTCAAATTGATGCACTCAAGTTAGTGGATGATTTGATTTAAGCTACTGAAGCTCGATGCCAAAAATCTGAGCATCAATTTAGAGAATATGACATAACCTCCCTCTAACGGGCAATGGATTTAAGTCATTGAAAGTACTTAACTCATTGAGCCAAAACATCCATCTTTTTCGATCGGCAAAGCCGTTTGAAGAACTGATGTTTGCTCTAGTGATTCTCTTGTTTCGAGTCTCTCTTAGTTCATTTTCGATTTTTAGCGGACATTTTAAAAGAATCTTAGGGAAAAGTCCAAATTTGTCTGACTGGACGTAAAACTTAACTGGTGAGTAGGGGTGCTCCGATGAGAGGCAGGGGCGGACTGAGCCCCTCAAGATGGCGCCAACCTTGACTCTTAAAAGGCGCAAAAAAAAAAAAAAAAGAAAGAAAGAAAGAAAAAAGAAACAAAAGCGTTCAGGATTGAGTGCCCAAAAAAACAAAAACAAAAAAAAAAAATACACAGCAGATTTTATGGCGCAAAAAGAAAAAAAAAGAGAAAAACAAAAAACGAAGGCGCAGAGAGGGCGCACAGGCGGGAGAGCCGGCGGGCCAGTTCGCCCTTAATTGCGACCACCCCACTGCGACCTCCCAAAAATTTCCTTTTTCGCCAATTTTGTCTGACGATTTGGCAAAATCATCATCATTTGGCAAGATTTAGAGGTCTATTCGGGTCTATTTTACTTAGTTCAAAGCGCCACCTATCTCGCAATACTTGAACTATGTTATTAAACATGCAGTCGATTCCATTCAGCATACAGTTACATTTGAAGATCAATGTGTATGATAATGGTAGCCGTTTTTTTTATTTGATGCCAATAAACATTGTAATATTTTGCTTCAGATCATAAATAATTTTTGTTATCGTAAAATGTTAAAGTTCTTATTAACGTGTTAAGTATTAACTGAGGCCTGCTGATGTTCGTACAGTAGTAACTTCTTTAATGTAAATCATGTTTTGTGCAGTGTGCCAAGGACATGTGCAAAGCAAAGGTGCAGTATGCAAAATGATGTAGTTTATGGAATTTGTTTAATTATCTATTTCAATATTACGTCATATAGCTATTGATTCGTCAATTATTCTATACACATTCAGTCATTTATTCATTCACTTATTTATTAACCCCTCACTAATTTATTCAGACATATAATTAATCATTCATTAAACAAATATTAATAAGATTCATTAATTATTTCATGTATTTAAGCATTTATTCATTTAATATTTATTCAAAGAAATATATTTTCAATAATGTAATAGAAAATATGACATTAGAAAAATGTTTGAATTGTCATTTTGTCCAATGTTTGAGGCAAAGTAATAATTTACTATTTTTATTTGAAGGTGCAAATTTATCCCAAAACTGAAAACTAACACTTTATTGCAAGTTCTAATATGCAATAGAATGCTCAATTTGTATGTTTGTATGCCCTGTAGCTTTCAAAATAAATTTCCTATTTTGTCATCTTGAAAAATGTAATTTATCGCAACTATTTCACATTCCCCACATTCCTCTTCTATCAGTGTTTTAAAGTGTCCACAGTTTATTAATGTCGCCACTGATTACCTAAACTGAGTTCTTATAACACAGACCTCTTGTTCTGTATAACGACCTAATTTTTAAGAATGTAGCCAAAAAAAATAATAAATAAATAAAAAAAATTCTTGTCATTCTCTCGATTAAAGCAACACGGTTTTTACCGACACGACACGTTAATTACTTAGTTATTAGTGGGCTCCAATTTATTTCTCATGTAGTCTTTATTTTTGATGACTTTGCATTTCATGGCCGGTATTTGATGCAAGCAAACGTAAATACAATTGCTTTACGTCATAAAAAGTGGACAAACGTTTCTCATTGTAATTAGGAACCATGAAGTAACAAATGTAACTGATATATCCAGGGTGGGGCAAAATTCACTAAACGATGAAGAGATCTTCTAAAGCTGGAGAGGAAAAAAAGAACTGTAAGAAAAGAAGAGAGCAATACGTTTGTTGTTTTAAGTGGGTCACAGGGTTTTAATTGCTTTAATGTGAAGTAAACGGAACAACCCAGCTGCTTGAATTTGCTTCAGCAGTACATACAAGATCGTTGATAAAATTTTCCAGACTGTTTTTACAATAGAGTCTCGAACTTCTGAAATTTTAAGGAGTGCATTTAAAAGCGTTGCACAGAGGCGAGCATTGTTCCCTTCATTGCACTTTTGGGCTGTCCATAAAAGATGTTGCACTATTTTTCATCATACTTGACCCTCTTTCCCTTTTTGTTGCAAAGAGTCGCTCTTCACCTTACCTTTTCCTATCCCTTTGTTACAATCCTCGCTTCATTACATAGCATATTAAATGAAAAATAATCATATAAGCTTTGTGTTACAATATGATTAAAGTGAAAAACCAACGTAAATAAAGCACAAATTTTGAAGCTATACGCTGTATTTGCTATTTCAAGGCTGCAATGGAGCCTCTTCATCAGTGAAAAAAACTCACCAACGCAACCGAAAGTCGCGAGAGAACTGACTGAGACTCAGTTCTCTCGCGACTTTCAGTTGCGTTGGTGAGCTTTTTGCACTGATGAAGAGGCTCCATTGTAGCCTTGAAATAACTATATACTGTATTTTCTTCAAAATCTGTGCTTTATTTACGTTAGTTTTTCACTTTAATCACATTAGCATGTTGTTATCAAAAAGTGCGTGATGTCACACTTCTTCTTGTTATCCATAAAAATAAATGATGATGATCAAAAGGAGTGTGACATCATTAGAAAAATGGTATCACAATATTTTTTTTATCATATTTGACCCCCTTTGAAACCATTTTTTTTTGCCTCCCCCCATTTTTGAGCGCAATTCGCCGTCTCTGGCAAAACATATTCCTTTAAAATGATTGTTTGGAAAAAGACGATTTTTGCGCATTTAAAAAGTTACTTAAGTAATATTTCAGAAAATAAACAATTTAAAAAAAAAAGCAGAACTCATGCAGATTGTAGTTAAAGCGTAAGAAGAGCAAAAGAAGTAAACGGTGTGCAGTTATATTTTCCTCTCATTTTTTGCATAGTGGCTCTGTTGAGTTTTGTGCCGCAAAGGGCTAAATTTAACTAAACTTCCTTCTTTTTCTCTTTTTTGAGCAATCACGATTGCTTATTGTTCTCACTTGACAGTTTTTAATTCCTATGATATTATTTTTCCCCCGCCTCCCTCTGCAACACCACCATCGGCCAGCCGCCTCACGATGCTGCTCTTGTAGCGAAAACCGTCTCCAGGTTGCATCACTTACTTGCGTACACTTACACATTAACCTACACACACACGCGCACATACATGTACACACGCAAACACACACACGCATACATACAGACACCTACACATACACACACACATACACACACATCTGCACATACACACAACTACCTACACAAACACATACACACACCTGCACATACACACAACTACCCACACAAACATACATACACACAACTACCCCCCCCCACACACACAAACACACATGCCTACACACATACACATACCCCCCACAAACAAACATACCCCCCATACACAAACACACATGCCTACATACACACACACACTCGTGATTGCGAAAAACATAATTTGAATTCAATATGTCAAAGTTCAAATTATTATTATTATTATTATTTTTTTTTTTTTTGCCGAAGTAAATAAATTAAAGAGAAGATGAGTAACGGAAAAGGACTTCCCTGAAAAAAAAAGGGGGAAATTTTTTTCATATTATCGTAAATTTTTATTGCAACTGACCTAATATCTTTAAGTGCCTGTTGGCATATTTTCCTTAAACAACTTTTTAACTGACCGAGAAACAACATTTTGACAAGTCTATTTTATTATTATTATTTTTTTAAGTTGAGCCCCAAACCTGACAGTTGCATGCACTACTTTCTTCATAAAAATTAAATTTCAATTTGCTATGATGGAGAAGATCTATTCCTTACAAAAAAAAAAAAAAATAAATAAATAAATAAATAAAAAATAAATAAATAAATAATAAAAATAAAAATAACGCTTTGCTTTGCTTATACGGAAAACATACTCCTTTAAAAAGATTTTTTGAAAAAAGGCAGTTTTTGCGCATTCAAAAACAGTTTATTTAAGTTATATTTAAAAAAACAAGCAATTTAAAACAAAGCGAAACTTATGCGTATTGTAGCTAAAGCGTAATAAGAACAAAAGAAAAATAGATAACAATTAGTGCAGATATATTTTCTTCTTTTGGCTAGTGGTTCTATTGGGTTTTGTGTCGCAAGGATCTAATTATAATGTCATATTTTCTTTATTGTAGTTTTTGTTTGGTAATGTAAATAAATGATATAGAAAATGATTAAAAGGAGAGCACTTTTCTGAAGGAAAAAATTGTAACTTCTGCATATTATCGTAAACTGTTTTGTTTTGTGGATCTCGTTAAATTGTTTGAATTCCTCTACGCTAGAGGGTCACGAATCTCTTAGAAGAAATTAGCTCAGTCAAAGAAGTAAGTTAATCTTAGAAAAAAAGAAAAATTAGACATATCTTTCGTCAACTCTAAAAGACAACAATGGCAATCAGTTAAAAATTAACTACTTACTTTTTGAACAATCATGGGCGTTTATTTTCATTGAAATTGAATCGCTCCTTTTTCAAAACATCCTTTAAATAAGCAAACATATCGTGGGGTGAATGAAACAAGTATGTAACTACAATTGAGTTTCTTTCATACTGCTTCCATAAAAACTCAATACGTAAATGAATTTTTTTTTTCGGTTCTGGAGAATGTGAGAACTTGATTTCAATGTCATTAAACTACCATATCTACATTTTATTTCATAGAAATATTTATGTCTTCTTTTAGACAAAAATAAAAGTGAAACATTATTTTTTACTTCCTTTTACAAAAAAGGAAGTATTGTATTCGCGAAAAAATTTTCACTCAAAAATCGCCCTTAATTTCCATTTTGCTCACCCCCAAATGAATGTTGAGTTTTTTTTTCGATTCGACCACATGCGGAAAAGTGCCTAAGAATGTATAGACACGCGAAATATCCATTTTGACCATCACCGAGGTAATTACAACGACTTTTCTCGTGACGTCTGTATGTATGTGCGTATGTGCGTATGTGCGTATGTATCTCGCATAACTCAAAAATGGTATGTCCTAGAAAGTTGAAATTTGGTACATAGACTCCTAGTGCGGTCTAGTTGTGCACCTCCCCTTTTGGTTGCTTTCGGATGTTCCTAAGGGGGTCTTTTGCACCTTTTTGGGGGGAAATCATTGTTAATTTCGATGTAAACTCAAGTGGCGTTATAATTTGTCGGACACTTGGCGATATATCGCCAGTCTTTTGGTCGCCAAGTTTTGTCGCCAACTTGGCGACAAATTTGGCGTTTTTTTTTTTTTTGGTTTCAATTTGACCATTGTTGGTGATATTTAGAGAATAAATATTGAATCACATTAAAATAGCGAATAATGGGGAAATGACATTAAATTGGAGTAAAAGGAAGTCATGTGATGCACACATCAGCTCGTTTTACAAGATATGCTGACATAAATTTAATCGTAGAATCTAAATCGTCACCGAGAAATGTTTAAGAATAAGATGTTTCATGCAACAGGGGGACTATATAATAGAAAATACGGTACAAATCCTCATTAGCTGACATATAGGATTTTTTTCTTTAATATTTTGAGTATTTTTCTCTCAATTTAAGATTTCCAACTAAGAAATAGTCTGCAGACATTCTTAAGAATCTGCGACGCATGTCGCGTCGTTTCTGCTTACCAGGTTTGTATACTATCCTATTAAGAATGACCGGATGTTTCGGGTCAAACCTGGTGTAAAAAAATTTAGAATTTTCAAAAGGACTCATTTAGCCTGGTCGCAACTTTCTAGGACTATACTCAAGACATCAGTCATTCTAGGTAACTTAGAGCCATGCTGGCTATTTTTGCGCCACTTCAAGTTTGTTTTGTAGTATATTTTCCTTAAAAGAGAAAAAAAAAAAAAAAAAACAGACCCAGAACTACTCTTTCGGCAAAGTTTATGAAGAAGATGTTCTACTCTTTATTTCACAAAAAAAACGAGCTGATGTGTGCATCACATGACTTCCTTTTACTCCAATTTAATGTCATTTCCCCATTATTCGCTATTTTAATGTGATTCAATATTTATTCTCTAAATATCACCAACAATGGCCAAATTGAAACCAAAAAAAAAACTCCGCCAAATTTGTCGCCAAGTTGGCGACAAAACTTGGCGACCAAAAGACTGGCGATATATCGCCAAGTGTCCGACAAATTATAACGCCACTTGAGTTTACATCGAAATTAACAATGATTTCCCCCCAAAAAGGTGCAAAAGACCCCCTTAGGAACATCCGAAAGCAACCAAAAGGGGAGGTGCACAACTAGACCCCACTACGAGTCTATGTACCAAATTTCAACTTTCTAGGACATACCATTTTTGAGTTATGCGAGATACATACGCACATACGCACATACGCACATACACACATACGCACATACATACAGACGTCACGAGAAAAGTCGTTGTAATTACCTCGGTGATGGTCAAAATGGATATTTCGCGTGTCTATACATTCTTAGGCACTTTTCCGCATGTGGTCGAATCGAAAAAAAAACTCAACATTCATTTGGGGGTGAGCAAAATGGAAATTAAGGGCGATTTTTGAGTGAAAATTTTTTCGCGAATACAATACTTCCTTTTTTGTAAAAGGAAGTAAAAAGCAAGTTGACAGTATTGTAGATAGCTCATTGCATCGTACCTATTTTTGGAGTTAGTGAAAGTGCTTTGTCCACATTGTAATCTATGCAATATTTCAAACGACAGAAATTCTATTGTGTTGCACAAAGGGGGATATTTTAAACATTTATAGGCTTCCAACACACGAGGCCGTTATTTGAATCGACTTTTCGAAAAAGATGCCGTTTAATGGGGCCTCTTCATCGGTGCAAAAAATCTCTGCGCACAACAAGAACAAGAAAATCGTTCGAGAACTGCTCAGCTCAACGTATACATTTCTTCAGGGGAAAAAAATCACTTTTATAAATCGCAAAATATCAAAATATAGCCTTAAGTGAACTGAAAAAGCAAAACATTTGTATTTGACATAGTTTTGGTCGTAAACACAGTTTGAAATCTCACATGTGTCAAAAGTCTTTTATATCATCTATCTCCCATTTTCCAAAGGAAATTGGAACAGTCTACAACATTGAATCATCAGAAGTCGCTGCCGAATCTACTATTGACTGCATTGGGAGGGGAGGGGGAGGACTGTCATCCAGTGCTGACAAGAGGACAAAAGATCCTTCTTTGCTGAGATTGCATTTGAGCTTCATTATGGAAAACCTTCCATCTGGAGATGCGATTGGCACTTTCATTAAAACTTGTCATATCGAAACAATAGGCTCTGAACTAATACCTAACCGTAACATAACTAGCTTCCGCAGTTACACACATGTCATAGTGTACTTCTATTTATTTGTTTATTTTTTGGAGTTGTTGGCATACATGTTATTCTGGGAGATATTAACTTATGGCTACATTTGATTGAAGAGGGTTTTATGTTTATACTAATAAGTAAAAAAAACGCAATTTTGGAAAGTTAAGAAGATGAAAATTTGTATTGCGTTCGTATGAACACTGTCGTATATTTAGAGAAGGAAATCCTAGTTTAGGAATTGTGTAAAATTTCTTTAGTAATATTTGGGGGGGGGGAGAGTTTTCTCCCCTTTTAAATTATGATAGATAGTATATTTTATCTTATTTGGGGACAATACTACATACATTGTATCTTCTAGCCTCCCAGTTCAAAACATTTCTTTTCCCATCGAGAGTTTAAATGCCACCCCCTTTTTGAAAAAGAATGGTGGAAAACTGTTTCCCACCCCTTGCAGATACAGTGGACGCCGGTTAATTGAATCAGTGGTGAATTGAATCAACCGCTTTAAGGAATCAAATTTTCAAATAAAGAACAAAATCCTGCTTTGTTGAATTAGCCGCTTTATTGAATCAGCCGCTTTATGGAATCAAAACTGTTTGGAACAAACGTGATTCCTATAAGCGGCGGAAACTTACTCCACTGTTGTGTAAAAGTATTAAGCTGACCCAGAAAATGCGTCAAGATTCTTCACTTTTTTGATCATTGAGGATTATTTCTTTCCCCCCTCTAGTTCTATTCTAGTAAACTTTTATACTTAAAATATTTTATTTAAAAGTCATAATAGGTTTTTTTTTTTTTTTTTGAAATAATCTTGGAGAATTGCCTCTCTTATTGCTGTTGCGACCCTAGGGCGAGCCACTCCTGTCAACCTCTGGATACGCTACTGCTTGTGCATTGTTTTATTTCTTATAAAACTTTTCTTTAGCTGCAGGCCGCCCATTATTTCTTCCGATAAAACTGAAATTAAAATTAAGGGCTAGGCTTAGACTTAATGCTATCGTCTAAGAAACTTAGACCTAATTCTAACGTCTATATGGCCCCAGTATCTGACCTATTCTTCTTTCTATAGGTAGGAAAATGAAGTTGCTGTTCTATATTTGATAGTTGAAAAGAAATAGTCAAGGTCTTTTTAGATGGTGAAAATATTTATTGTTGGTCTGCTATAAACGTAGGAGGAAAAGTAAAACCTCTAAGATAAATCCTCTTCTAGACCAAACGTCTAGAGTACATCCAGTTAAACTACATTTCAAACATCTCTTTTGGCAAAGCTTCAACTTAAACTTCCTCAAGTTTAAATTTCAACGAAAAGCAAATTACCGACAGTTTTTCATCTGACAGCATATTTCATTTGAAGTGAAGGAGCTGGATGTTTCATGATCTGCCAGGATAGCGTTTTACATTTTCTTACGAGCATTAACGTGGTTTCTGCTAGTTATGTTTCCTTCAAACACGAATTTTCTGCGAGAAGTGTAACGCCAGCTTAGAAGAGTACTTTTTTGCAGTGTCGTTTTAAACACTCTCAGACCTGATTTATTATTGTCCCCAGAGCGGTTTTCAGTGCAACTTTTCCCGCTTTGAAATACTTTTCTACTGCCATACATTTTTTTTTCACTTTTTTTAATGGCATTTTAAAAACTATGTTTAGCACCAAAGTAATGCTATTTAAATAATAACGAAAAAAAAAAAGAAACATTTTCAGCAATTTAAAGGAACAGTGATGCCCTTCTTAATAGGAAAGGCGTATCTCAAAAGCTTAATATGTGAGCTTATCTTTCGAACTATTTCTTTTGCACACCATTTAATTTCTTTTTTTTTTAAATCCCAGTAATTGATATTTCCATTATTTATTCTTATTTAAGTAAATCTAATCGTACGTTTATAACTGCCTTCTGAGCCTAATATTAAATATGGAATGGATAATTTTCAGATATTTTTCTTTTTACTTGTGACAGTGTGTATCAGTGGCGGCGCGAGAGCAAAAGTAGACGTCGGCGATGCAGTTTTGCGAGGCCCTTTTAATCATAAAATATTTTTAGACAAATCATTGAATTCACGGAATTAATTTTTGTACTAACTATTAGCACTTATAGTTTCCAATTCACTTAATTGCTAGGACAAAAACGTTTCGTGACTAGTAGCGCAATCAAAAAGTTTTTCTTGGTGGTGGGGGGAGGGGGCGGCACATTGAAAGAGGAAAAATGACCTGATAGCAGGGCCGTATCCAGAGGGGGGGGGGGGGGCTGACGGGCCCGGCCCTCCCCCCGAAACCCAAAATGTTTTTCACCGTAAAACAGAAGTTTTTTTTTTTTTTAAATTCCTAACGTCAGAAAAGGAAAATAACTATGTTTTTTTTTAATTCTTAATTTGCTACTATTCAAAATTTATAATATCTTGAAGAAATACAGAAAAAGCAGTTCTAGTTCTCATTAGCTGCAAGGCACACTTGAAATTTAGACCTTTAATTAGGACTTCCTGCTTTCTTTCCCAATTCAATTCAAGGCAGTCCAGGGTTAAGGTAGGCCCTTTGTCAGTTCGGTAGATTTTTCAAGTCTACCAAACTGACTTCTGTGCACTTCCTCCTCCAGGGGTGTGCACAGAAATTTTGGGGCTGTCACAAATGCTTTTTTTGGGCCCCCTCCATATTGCTTACCCATATTTTCAACCCTAGGTTTAAAAATATTGGGCCCCATTTAAGCTCGAGCCCTGGCCAACAGGAGTCCCTTCTCCCCTCTGTGCACGACACTGCCCTCCTCCCCCTAAAACTCTTATAAAACTTATACTGTACTGATTTCGAGCCGAGGACTCCCCAAAGGCTGGGCCCCTAGTTTCCGATTAGGCGAGTATCTTGTTACCAAGATGTGACAAATCGGGCTCCTTGATACATCCTGAGTAAAAAATGCAAAAATCACGATTCTCGCGTTTTTATAGCATAACTTTCAAGATCATTTTTGTGACTGATATGTTTCTTGTCTTGCATTTATTTAATGCCGAATTCAGTATCATGGAAGTTCTTTTGTTATTGCTTGTTTTTTTTTCTTACTTCTACTGCATACTGTTAATATCTTTAATATGAGAAAAAAAATAACACTTACTCTACTCTCTTTCATTTTCTGCACTACTTGTGATTGAAAAAAAAAAGTCTGTTTCGAGAAATATTTTGTTGCATTTATTTTTAACTTAAAATGGGTGTGTCTTACAAAGTTATAATCATTTTGTAAGACTGCAATCAACTTATGAAAAGTGTAAATAAAGAGCTTCAAATAATTTCAACTGTTCGAGAGTCTTTGAAAATAATTTAAGTTTTTGAAATTCCTTGAAAAGTTCTTCAATTTCGTATCTCATCAAGAAAATAAAGTATGAATAGTCCAAATGGCCAGAATATTACTCTTCCGTTCTTATTTTCTGAATGTCTACACCATTTCTTTTAAACTGTTTTGTACAATTTTCATACTGTAGGGCATTCAATGAAAAAAAAAATGGGGTAGGGGGAGTGATCAAAAACAAACTTCACTAAAAGCCGATATGAGCAGATGACGAAGTGCTTCTCTTTTCTCCTCTCTGTCCATTAAGTTCCATGATTAGTCGAGCAAGCAGTTTTTATTTTGTTTGATCTTGATTTGCAAAACCCCCGACCCCCTGAAATTATGGATGTTCTACATCCGACTTAAAGGGACACTCTCCTGTTATCCTTACCACTACAAGGTGAATAAGAAAAATAATAAGAAATTAAAATAACAACAGTCCAAAAAGTGGAATCATTAAAAATCGAGACAAAAAGTCTTCTATGTTAACATTTTTATGCGTTTGCTGTGTCTATATATACTATATGTGTGTGTGTGTGTGTTAGGGCAATGTGCTAATCCGGGCCCCTCCCGAAAAAAATTTCTGGATACGGCCTTGCCTGATAGAAAGGTGGGTCCGGGGGTCCTCCCCCGGAAAAATTTTAAAATTTTTAGTTTAAAAACGCCATTTTAGGCTTTCTTTGCTGATGTTAGGGGAAAAAATTTACAGAGGTCTCGGTGGAAATTTCTAGAAATTGAAGCCTTAAATATTATAGGCCACTTTTATTGACTTAAAGGGTCAGAGAGTGTCCCAGATCGATTCTTTTGTTTAAAAAAAATAGGTCAAAATCAATCCCCTGCAAATTCTCGAAATCGAAGTTTCAAAAACAGAATTTTAGACAAACTTTGATGATTTTACGGAAAGGGAGGGAGCTCTTCCCTCGAAAAATTTTGAAAATTATGCTTCTAAAAACTTTAGCAATATTTTATATTCAGGAGCCAGTCCACCTAAACTTTTTGTTGATGTAGTTTAAAAAACCTAATTGCTAATGATATAAAAGAAAGGCGGTATGGGGACCCTTGCATGAATATTTTCTGATATTCAAGCCTTAAAAATGCGATTCTAAGGCCATATTTTGTAATATTAGGTTCGGTAATTTTTGAAATTCAAGCTACAAAAACACAATTTTAAGCGATTTTCGATGTTGTTTAGTATTTGGGGGCTTTAGCTTTAAGCTGGAAATATCGCGAAATGTAAGATCTCGAAACGAAATTTCAGATGCTCCATAATGCTATCGGTGCGCGCATGTATGGAGGGGTGTGTGTTCGGAGGAGCAGCATTTTGAATATTTTCTAATTTTTCAACAAGAGAAAAAGAAAAGAAATAGAACGGGGTGGGGGGGGAAGAGAGTTAGCTGATCAATAAGCTGTAGCTAGTGAATATTTTAAATTCAGGTTCCTACAGAATTGGGGCCCCGCATTTGCTAAAGCTGGCTCTGTGCAGTCTCCGCTGCACGCACTATTTTGATTACTTTTGTGTCTGTTGCATTTAATAAGAGCTTCAATTGAAAGCATGGAAATTTCTTAAAACTTTTGAGAATTTACGTCTGAGAATTTTGCGAGGCCCTATCTGCGCGAGGCCGTCGGCAGTCGCCGACGTCGCCGACGCCTAGCGCCGCCACTGGTGTGTATTTCAAAATATCCTCTTCGCAAGAAAAATTTAGTTATTGATCATTATGAAATTTTTTTTTACTAGTAATGCAAAAGACAAAGAGTCCCATCCGCATGCACTTTTCATGTTATTCTTTAGCAATATGCAAATAATTCTCACTTTATACCGTACAATTTGAGTTAAGTGCATATAATTCATAGGTTGCATAAACTTTTCTACATTTCTTATGCAGTCCAAAATCCCTTAAAACCTATCCCTCATATTGAGAGAAATCCTCCTTTCTTGTTTTTAAATGTTTCTACATATTTTTAAAAAAGGCAATTTCTTACAAGAAAAATTATGCTTTGCAGTACAATTTAAGTTCGTCCCATATTTTTAAAAAAACTACACCCATGATAAATAGTATATAAGTGTGATAACACATATAGGTGCTCGTGTATAGAGTGGTCGATTCAGTTAATGCAGAGCCAGATCAAGGGGACGCAGCGACTTCTGGGTTATTGCATAATATTTTTCAGCATCAATGCTTAAGGGAGAACCATAAAAAACTTATTTTTAGCACCGAAAAATCCAGAAAATTGCGGAGATTTTTGTTTTAAGAAATGGAGAAATTTATTAATAAAAATCGATGTACATTTATACGTAGTAATAAGCATTGACGAGATGTACAAAGACTGATTAAATCAATCAAAGTCAAAGGAATTCTAAGAGATATATTTTTCAGGCAACAGAAATAACTGCAAACAGTTTTATCTTTGATTTAAGTGATTGGGACACACACACACACAAAAATTAATTTTCACTATTACTTCTTTTTTTTTTTGTAACGATTGAAAAGTAGTTAGAAAAGTCGTTTGGAAACAAATTTGCTAAGTTTAATTATTATTATTATTACTATTATTATTATTACTTGAGAAGATTTTTAAAAAATATTGATCTTAAGGAATAATAGTTGTCTTTTAATGTTATCTTGTCAAAATTAGTTGCCTTTGTAACGTGTTACATGAAAATCGTTCGTACTTAACTTAATATTTTAATAACATTTTCAGATTCGAAATTCAGAATATGCTTGAATTTAAAATCTTCATGTTTAAAAAAACATTAACAGTTGGAAATTTTTGAACACTGATGCTGGATAATATGATGAAATGAATTTGATATCGCTCATTAATTAGCTGAAATGTTTTCTTTTCACATAAGACATAATTTATTTTTTAAATGTGTGAAGAAAAAGAGGAAGCTTTTAAACATTAACTTTCTGTAACTTATGTAATTTTGAGACTTGAATTTATATCTCAGGAAGGTAAGAAGCAAAGACTTAGCAGAGAATATATTTTGATGACGCAATAGATAACTCAGAATAGTAACAAGCACTTAAACTGTTACGCAACTAAAATGCATTTATGCTTTTAACAGCGAATTTCTAACATACGTATTGAAAAAATCTCAGCTAAAGCAGTCATTAAGATAATGCAGCGAAATTTTACATAGGTATGACATTTTACAAAGTTTATGCTTTCCATTTCTTTTTATCGTGTTCTTGAAGTAAAAGATCCCACGTAAAAAAGTAGGTCAGCAACGTGATGTTTGCAGATTCTTTAACCTAGACCTATTTTGTGTATTCAAGGGGTAAAAAAAAACTTTTTGAAGTTGCCGAAAGGGATTATAGTTATACCTAATATTACCCAGTTAAAAGCGATATATTTCTGTTTCTTTAATATCTTGTACACCCATATGTTCTTGAACATTGTTCAAAAAATGAACAGGTTATAGCTGTTCCTGAAAAATCTCGTACTGTAAAAATGGAGAATGTAAAACTGCAGAGAAGACATGAAAACATAAACAGGAAGGATTTGATTGAACTGCTGGCAATAGATAGTAACCCACAGTGTATCACTCAAGGGGATGAATTTGTATTATCAGTTTTTAAACTACTACCTCCTACATACATTGCAGGCAGAGATATTGCTAAAGGATTTTTCAAGGTGTAAAAATACCCCTTAACATGCTTTAGAGGACGAAAATTCAGTTTCATTTTGTTTTGTGCGAAATAAACGAAAACAGGTGAGGCCATAATAATGATCAATTCTATAAAATAAATTACTTTCTAATGTTGAGATAGAAGATGGTTAGGGAAGGAAAAGATGCGAATTATTTGGAGTTTTTAAAACCTTTAAAATGTTTGACGGCTTGACTTTTAAAAAAGTCATTCAAATATAATATTTTTTTAAATCCCCTCCCCCCCCAAACACAATTTCCACAATGTTAAATTTTTAGTTGAAATGCAAAGCGTGAAAATAGGATTAACTAAATTCTTCAGGCTTCTTTTCTATAAAAGATCCTTGAATGATCCTCTAAAAATGTTTCTGATTGTAGGTATATTTTTATGTACTAATACTGCGTAGGCCCGTTTTTTTTTTTTCCAGGGAGGGGAGCAAGGGGTATATGCTCAATGTAGATTTTAGCAACAAATAAAACCGCGCCCACTTACAGGTAAAGAGTTTCCAAAAGTCAAGGGGAGCCAATTGACCTTCCCAACCCCCCTCCCCTAAATGACGGGTCTGTGCGTAAGCTGCAAACATGGCATAGAATCTATATAAATGGCAGGAAATGTGACTTTTTTTTTTTGATACAGCAGATTATATGCATCCAATTTTCCCGCAATAGCGGGTCAAGTAAATAGCCATTATAGAAGATGAAACAGATGGAGATAATGTATTAAACAGTCGGAAACTTCGTTATGGATACAAATTACATCTTGATGTTTATTAATTAAAAAAAAATGCAAGGAATAATGGAATTGACCTGATTACGTAAAAATTTACCAGTTTGCCTTCTAAGACTATTCATAATCTTGCATAGTGACGTACGTGATTCTTTTCTCAAAATTTCTCCAACACCAACAGTTTGTAACATGTAACTATATGAAATAAATGTTATACTTCATAGAACAAAGGGGTACATTGATCCACATTGCACAACTCGATGCGATACTCGTTGATAAGAATGTCATTCAGGTTTATTATGCGTAAGTCGTATTACGCGTAAGCGTCTCACCCATTATTAAAATAATGCATATCAAACCGTTATACAGACTTATTCATAAGTAATCTGATAGCAAAAAATTTAAAATTAAGTACAAATTTTCTTTATGTGTTATTTGCTGTACGCAATGCTTTGAAAAATTTGTTTCTGCATAATTAATGCAACATCATTTGTTGACAAAAGATGCATAAAATCGGAAGAGTCTAATTAATAATCTTGAACTTTTAGACATTATCATCAACATACATTAGACTTAGCGCACTTTAGGCCGTCCTACTGTATAAAGTTACAAAAACATTAAAAATATTAAACATTATAATTATAGTAATCCTTTAAGGATCGTTATGGGATGTATCCCCTAAGTTAAATAAATATTTATTTAATAAATTACCGAATAACCGAATACTAATAATTTTTAAACTACGTTTTCTTCATGTTATCGAGACATCAGAATCTCAATATTAACAACAAATAAAAGTTATTGTTTAAAACAGTAGTGCTCAACCTTTTTCTACCCAAGGACTGAATCTCATATTAAATTGATTCTCGCGGGCCAAAACACGTATAAAATTTGTGTGGATAAAATTTCAAAACATTAAAAAATTTCCTAAATAACGTGGGATAATATGGAAAAGGAAAGATATTTACAAACCAGTAATTGTTATTATCACTATTAGGCTTCTTTCATTAAATACATCTCTTTTTTCAGACACTAATTTCTGAATATTTGACTCCAAATTTGTAACATTATCATTAATCGTGCTTTTCGATTTGTAACACTAAACAAAACAAAGGGCCCCACGAATCATAGCTTCGAGGACCATCGATTCAGCACCACTGGTTTAAAAAATAGTCAATGTCGGTTATAATGAGCGTAGAGGGACCATGATATTTGCTCCTTTTAACCGAGTGCTCATAAAAAACAGGTTCGCGAAAAAAATCATAAAAACTCATACATACTTACTTTGTTACTTTGTATTTCTGTACACTACTAAAGAAGTTGGTTCATTTGCTTTGAACTGTCTTATTGTTTCTTTCTTGTGTTATCGTTTTGTGATACTTATGGCCCGGCGAACATCTTCATTTGCACTCCTGGCTTCGAAAATTTTTGAAGTTTTTCTGCCCATCAAAAGCCATTGACTCTATGTTGAGGGTGGTTCAGTTTGAAAGTTTTCACAATTATAATTATCGTCGTCACTTTCATTATATTTTCAATTTTTCATTTGCTTTAGCTTGAATTTGAGCTACAATATCCTCGACAGTAGTAGTGATAACATTGGTGTGTCAACAAATATACAATTTTTAAATGCTTCTCTACTCTGCAAATCAAAATGAAGGGCAGTAAAAGGAGATTTTTCCAGGAAAAGATAATCTGAGCTGGAAGTCAAAAGAAATGTTTTGAATCACAAAGCTTTACTCGCTTTAAGCGGAGTTTTGCTATCTTAGACTTTACATTGTTCCTCACCAAGTATTTCGAATTTGCTCGCTAAATCCGCGTTCTTGTTAAATTAGGGCTCGTTATAAACGAGTTTACTGTGTACTTTTTTTTTTTTTTGAAAAGACCGCATACTTCTGTATTCTACTTCAGGGTTCAGACAGGAGTGCCCCAAACTCAATTTGTTTTGAGGCTGGGAAATTCTCATTTTGACGAAGGGAACTTCAAAGATTGCCGAATGATGATAATTCTGCTGAATGGAACGTCAAATTTTGCCGAATGGAACTCCAAATTTCGCCTGATGATAATTTTGCCGAATGGAACTCCAAATTTTGTCTAATTGAACTTCAAATTATGATAATTTTGTCGAATACGAAATTTTTTTGGGAGGTTACAGTGACCTCCTGTGACCTCTATTCGAGGCGCCCCTGGGTTCAGAAAACACAGACCTAACCCATTGACTGTATGTTGAGGGAGGTTCAGTTTAATAATTTTGCTGAATAAGGAAATTTTTTGGGAGGTTACAGTGACCTTCATTGACCTCTCATCGGGGTGCCCCTGGGTTCAGAAAACACAGACCCAACCCACAAGCAAAGGAAAACTATTTATTCTCATTTCAGAACTTTGAAATGCAGAAAATATTGTTTTTATTTTCTTGAACTTTACATTTAAAAGCCTTATTAACCTCCCATTTCGAGTCTATATTTACATAATCAAATAGCACCCCAAACATTATATCTTATTTTTCGTTAAACTTGACCCCATTAAAAGGAACAGATTATTCTTATTGCCATATTTTCCTGAACTGTGGCTCTATTCCCCCTCCACGGAATTGTTCCGAGATTATTTTTCTTTTCCTCGTAACGATCAAATGGACATATTTCATCTTTCTTGCAATAAATACTCCAGGTATTATGTGGGAGTTTCGTTCCCAAAATGTAATTGATGTTCTGTTGTTTCTTTATGGTCATGAAGGAGGGTCGAGGAGTGGCCATGAAAAGAACAGCGAACTTGGAACGCTTGGCCTGACTTGCAACGAGGCATACCCTGTGTATAATAAGAGCGTTTGATAGCCGCGATGAGATACGACTTCATGTTACATCAAGTAAATCCGATGCATTTAACAAGGTGCTTTTCCTCTTGAAAGAAATTGTATGTGGGCAATGGTAGGAAAAGTATTTTTCTCTGATAACAGTGAGTGTAACTGAGAAGCGGATAGGGGCGGTGAGAAATCCTTGGAAAATGCATATATTTTACACACATTTTGATTTTTCTTATGTTATGATAATATTATGCTCCGTGGTACAGTTTTTATGAAAAATGCAACAGATTAGTTTTGAAGGATCAGATTTTAATATTAAAGTAGGATAGACTTTCTTGAGAAGATCTGCTTTCAACGCTTCGACAAATATACAACATGCTTTCTTTATCAAAACTAAGCTTTTAAGGGAAATAAATTAATACTAAACGGAAGTGATATCATTGATACCATACCTATGAACAGAGATATTTTAACACTAAAGCCCTCGATCCGGGGAGAGACGGATCCAGGGCTTTATTTAACATCACTCCAAGCCTATTTCGCGTATTAAAAATCGAGAAAACGCCTCAGAAATTTAGTCAAACGTATTTCCACGCTTTTTATATTGTCTAAAAATTTAGCTCAGTGGAAATAGAGGACTGATTAATTGGAGTGGGCTAAGTTGGTGGAGTTATTAAATTTTTTTAAATATTGGACTTTTAAATGAGATATAAATATATTATACTTAAATATAATTAAAAGTTTACTATATATACTTAAAAGTTAAAAATGTCAAACATTCAAAATGATAAAAAGATCATAGTAGTAGCATCTTTTCCTTTCCTGCCATCTTCATCCTTAGAAAGTTAGTTTCCTTTCGGGCATTAATCGCTATTATTGTCTTTTCTGTTATCGTATACTTCCCTCTTTAAAAATGAATTCCACTTCTCTAAAACTGTCAAGAATTTTTTTTCGCGCCTTTAAAAATATTCTAGCTTTATTCCCTGTCTATAAAATTTTCATTGAAAAGGTTTATTATTAGAAATGAAATACTATTTCATATGAAGCGAAATAATTTGTTGTAAATAATGAAATAATCTGCTAAATAATGTAAAATAAGACATAATAGGTAGTTATATTTGTCGTACACATAGCTAATTTTTCTTCAAAAACAAAAAAAAAAAAAAAGAAAACAAATGAAGAAGAAAACATTGTGCACAGGGAAATTATTTATTAAAAAAGAAAACTGGGCAAATTTTAAACCAAAATTCAAGAAAAAAATTTCTCTTGAAATATATTGATCAATTTAAACTTCATACTTTTTTTATTGCTATTACCTATTGAAATTGCTGTGTACATTTCATATTTTCGAAAATATGCATAAATTATTAAAAAACATCAATTGAAACAAAAGTGGGTCCACTTTGACAGGCATTTTTTTTTAAATCCTTTTAAGACTTAACTTGACAGTTCTGTTTAGAACTTTCATCCATCCCTTTGTGAAGATAGTGTTCGTTGTAATAGTTTTAGCAATTCAAAATTGTTAAACTATATAAACGTACAAAGTGTTAATAGTTATTTCGTGTGTTTACACAATCAAGGAATTGATGAACAAACATAAATTAGTGTACATCACCAAAACCTGACTAATCTCAGGTATATTCCCGAGGCAAACCTTACCTTTGAATGGTTAAGCAAAGTTGGTGTGTTAGCCCGATAATTGTATAATTTACCAAAGGTACGTCTTTTATTACAAAGATTGTCTTAGTTTCTATTCATAAACATAATGTTTACAAGTTCGTCTGCCCATGGATAAAGTTGAATTACGTCAGAATGTCATCCAAAGTATCGCATTATTTATAATGCAACAACCGAGACACTAAAAAGGTGAAGTCGGCACAAAGCAAGTAAAATCAATACTTAATTTCGCACAAATAAAAGTAAGGAAGTTCATTTCCAATAAATGCAACTTAATGCTAATTTTAATATAGAAATAACTTATGGAGAATAAAGTTAACCTCTCTTGCTTCCGTAAAAGGGAGAAGACGAACCAAGCATTTTGGTATAAAAACCATGAGCAAATTTCAAGCATGCACATTCTTTTTACCGGTGCTTGATCCCATTTCTTTTTTGTCTGTTTATAAGGATAATATTTTATGTACGTATATCATTATAAAAAAGCTGTTACTATAAATGAAGACCGCTTACGAGCGCAGTCAGAATTTATATTTTGACTGAGTTTTTTGGTCACAACAGTCATTTCTTGTATAAAACTACCATAATAGGATTGACATTGAAATAGTGTGAAAACCAAAAATTTGGGGAGTTAATTCTCAAGCTCCACCATACCCCCCTCCCTGCGCCTCCGAGACTGCTATAACGAAATCGTTTTTTTTTTTTTTTACTCAACTGACTCATGCAGCTCAGTTCATTTGAGAGTAATTAATGTGGCTAAAAAAATCTAATATTATTTTTTTTTCAACTAGGAAAAAATTGTGTAGTGCTTTTGGTCTTCAATATTGAAAAATATCGCGAGACGAGTTTTCTTGAACGATGAGAAAATGACTCGCTATAAGCGGAAGATTTAAGAACTTTCTGGAACCGTCCATAAATGATGACACACATTTTTCAAAAAATTTGACCCTCCTCTCCCTGTGCCACAAAGAGTCACACTTCACCTTAATCCCTTCCCTAGTCACATGTCACGTTGTTTTCCGAAAGCATATCACTATTTAAAAAAATGTGATGTCACTCTTCTTTTTACCTCCTCCCTCCCCCTTTGTCAAACTGTCACAAGTCTCCGCCTCCACTAAAGCGTGACATTAATTGTGGACGACCCCAGGGGTGCCCATCCTACACCCCTCAAGTTCAATGGCACAACCCCCCCCCCCATTTTCTCAACCCGTTTGCCCCTTTTTACTTATTTGTATCCCTCTTTATTACTTTATTCATTTTTTAAAAAATATTTCTTATTTATTTATTTATTTATTTTTAGTTAATATGATTATTATTTTGTTAGAAAGTTCTGTGCTACACGAATAAAATACACACACATACATACAAAATAATTAAATAAATAAAGCGAAATTAAAATAAAATAAAATTATAATAAAATAAATAGTTTAATCCCCCTCCCCCTGTGTGGGCACCCCTTTCGAAAACCAAAAATGTTGATGGATAATTTTTTGCCCCTGTTTACTTGAGACTACTTCTTTTCACGAAGGCAAATATTACCAAAAATAAAGTATTTAATAATCACTAAAAAATTGAGACGGTGTTTACTACAGAAAAATCTCTTCACCGTCCTAATAAAGCTATGTCCGTGTTTACTTTGTGCAATTGTTTTTTGCAAGTTTCCTTATTTACCTGCTCTTTGTTTACATATAAAAGTTCCTTTCCTCATGTGCCGACTGTCCTTACTTCCTTATGTACTACTTTCATACCTGTGTCAAGTTGCACCACTGCTACGTTACATTTTGGAGTTCATTTGAATCATCATGGGTATGCAAAATCGGGACAGTGAAGCGTGCATGAGTTTGGGGAAAACGATAAATAAATATTTAATTAATTTTATTTTTGAAAACGCTTGACAAATTCTTAGCGGTTTAGATTTCCAAATTGACTTTCCTAACTATTTTAGAAGTTTTAGAATTTAGATTCATATATTTTCTTATTAATTTTTACGCTTTTTTATATAATTCCTAATGATATGCATTTTTAAATTAACTATTCTGAGCATTTTCTGAATTATATGTATAAATAAATGTAGTTTGATTATGCATGAAACATGTAATATAGATGAAAAAGTAATTTTCCAATATGTTTTTTCTTCATTTTTTTTTCTTGCCTGCAAAATAAAGTACCAGATTAGCATCAGAGGTGTCCCCATGGGAGGTCACAAAAGGTCACTGACCTTCCAAGAGTTTCCTTATTCGGCATATTTTGTCTGACGATTCGGCAAAACTATCATCATTCGGCAAAATTTGGAGCTCTATTCTGCAAAATTAATATCACTCGGAAAAATTTGGAATTTCATTCGGCAAAATTGATATTCGGCGAAATTTGGAGTTCCATTCGGAAAAATTATCTTCATTCAGCAAAATTTGGAGTTCTATTCGGAAAAATTATCTTCATGGGGCAAAATTTGGAGCGCCATTCGGCAAATTGAGAATTTCCACTCTCCCAAAAACTAATGTTCGAGGCACATCTGATTAGCATGTAAAGAATCAAGAAAAATATCGTCAAACACTCCAGTTCTTAAGTTTTATAGCTAAAAGCATATACAGGCGTCCCTCGTATAACACTTGTACACACGGTTTCGATATTATAATATCGAAATTTACGACTATTAGAACACGGATTCGATATTACACTGTACAAAACTTGAACTTGGCTTTGCTATAAAACAAACCTTAAAGATTGAATTTTACTTTTATTCTATACATTGTTTAAAAAAATGGATGATATTAACTCTGAAAAGATTTTTACTTTGATTTTATGAAATTGATACAAAAAAATTGTCTGTCTCCGGTTCGAAAGTTTGGTTTGCTCATATAACACTAACTTTTAACTTTCGAAAAATTTATTTTTCTCATCAGTGTTTTAAAAGGAGAAAGATGAAAATTATTTTGTTTCTAACATATTGTAAGAAAATAACATTAGGATTAAAGATGAGCTGAATTTGGCAAACAATAAATAAAAAAAGTAGCCGAAACAAAATTTGAAATATATATATATATATATATATATATATATATATATATATATAAAATAAAAGTGAAAACTATTGAAAAGACCACAACAAAAGCCCATAGATGCGCAACGCAGTAAAACTTAAAAGCCAAGTAAATATAACATAAGTAAGCCAAATCCGAAATATTAAACAAATTATATTAAAATAATGATGATGAAAAGGAAAATTGCAAATAGCTGTTAAATAGGAAAAGATAAAGTATGAATCCAGAGCTCATCAGCCGTGGAGGTTTCATTAAATATGGTCAAAAGATCAAAATTTTTTAACTATGAACTAAAAGAGAATTTTTAAGCTCTAGTACATGCAATATAGAGTAACATTGGGAAAATGCATCACATGCTAAAATATTAACAATAAACAAGAGCTCAAACCTAAAACTAAAAGCATGGGGTTTCGCCTCGACTAATTAGGAAAACAATTCCGATAATTAGCCATCCACCATCCACGGGACAGTACCTGCCAATAACAAAATTATCTTACCTTGAGATCCATATAAACAGAAACCATTCCGATGTTCAACATGATAGAATTCTTTCCAGTTGTCAACGTGAAGTTAAAAAATAAATCCATATTTATGATCTTATGGATTAGTTTTAGGTTTGAGCTCTTGTTTAATGTTTATAGTTTAGCATGTGGTGCATTTGCCCAATGTTACTTTATATTGCATGTACTAGAGCTTAAACATTCTCTTTTAGTTCATAGTTAAAAAATTTTGGTCTTTTGATCATATTTAATGAATCCTCCACGGCTGATGAGCTCTGGATTCATACTTTATCTTTTCCTATTTAATAGCTATTTGCAATTTTCCTTTTCATCATCATTATTTTTATATAATTTGTTTAATATTTGGAATTTGGCTTACTTATTATATATATATATATATATATATATATTAGGTGTACAGTCGAGTCTCGACTTAAGCGAGGGATGCGTTCCAAGACCCCTCGCGTAAGTCGAAATTTCGTGTTGTGGAAAATTGTATGCATACGAACTTTTTGTAAACATACCTGGTTATTTAAGGCATTTGTAAAACCCTCTCAAACTGTTATACAAGTTTACCATTTCTAAGCTATGTATTACCATTTCTTAAATAAAGTAGTGAAGTTTTACTGTATTTTTTTTTAAATTGTATTATTCAACATTAAATGTTGTTACGATGCACAAAACCAATGATCAATGGGAGGAAGAGACAAAAAATAAAACTGTACGGCACGTCAAGTACGTAGTAATAATAAATGCAGCACTATAATAGTACGGTACTGTAGATACAGTAATTAAATTTATAACTTAAAATATGAAGATGATGATGATTTATGCTGCGCAGATTGTTATCCGTCTCCCCCTGACACTGCATGGACATTAGGAAACTCGTCAGAAGAAGAGAAAGAACAAGAAAAAGTGATGAATTTATCTTCTTTCTGCCGAAATTATTTAGCCAAAAACTTTAGCGTTGTGGGCGAGGTATTCACGTCAGCTCTAAAATTCGTTACTCTTGAAAAACTCGCGTTATAGCCATTTCGCGTAAGTCGAATCGCGTTGTAGCGGGAGTCGACTGTATAAAGGAATTAAGATGTATCGTTTATAGCAAATCTAATTTTGTATCAGTGGGGCGGTTGTATGTTTTGGTTCCCAGTTTTTGTTCGTATGTTTTAATGAGCCGAAATTTCAGTAATTATAAAATTTGCACCTTAAGACTTGGTTTCGATATACCACGGTACACATTGCTTGATTTACATTATTTTAAAGTCTCGTATAACACGGTTTCGATATAACACGAAACAAGTTTCGCTACAACACGATACATATTGACCTGAGTTATGTTATGTACATGATTAATTAGTTTAAAAAATAAATAGAAAAATAATTTCTAAAAAAGTTTCGTATAACACGGTTTTGATACTGCACGGTACGAATTAACCGTGTTATATGAGGGACACCTGTACTTGGAATACATTTCCAACAAGTATTGTAAAGTTTTCCTTGAAGATCTTTATTCCGAAACATCAACAAGAATGAGAAAACCCATTGGTATTTCGTACCTGCACTGTTATAAATTTCTACTGAACGTCATTATTATTGAATAATTCTTCAGCTTGAATCACAATTTTGTTGTAATGTCAATCGGAATAAGTAAAGCATTCTTAAGAAGTAGAGATATATTTTTATTTTCTCACACCAACTCCCTACCTTTTAACAACGAGCCTCAAGGTTCAAATTTTAAGAAAACGCCACTTTTGATCACAACGGCAGACTGCCTTGACATCTCAAGCGCACGCATGCTCTAAAAACCGTTTCAATGTCTAAGGGAACTCTAAATTTTTCCGAATGATGATAATTTTCCGAAGGAACTCCAATTTTCGGCGAATGATGATAATTTGGCCGAATCGTCAGACAAAATTTGCCGAATAAGGAAATTTTTGGAAGGTCACAGCAGGGCCCAGTTTCCCAATAGGCAGAGTAGGCAGTTGCCTAGGGCGGCAAAATTTTCAGGGGCGGCAAATTTTGCTTTAACCACACATTTTTTAAATTGATTTTTTATTCTTGAAACCTAATATATTAGCATTCCTTCATTTTTTAGAAACAATTTTTTCTTGGAATTTAATGATGATTACTTTCACACATCTTACGAAAATAAAATGTATTTCAAATATGGTAGTTGATCAGCGTAAAACAGTAAGTGAAGATGAAAAGTGGATGTTAATTTCAGAAAGTTTCGTTGCGTCTGACCAGAAGTCGCAACAAGACTGGAGTTAGACCAAGATTTTTAGTGTTATGCTAAAGTTTATTCAGAACTGGTTTCTTGAGTAATTGACGTTTATTTATTTTTTACATTATTAATATCTAAAAATTGTTTTCAATTAATAGGAGGCAAATGAAAATGAGTGACAAGGGAAAAATGATCTTAAATACAGGAAGCATGTTAATTAAAAATCGGAGAACAGAAAAGAATCTACAAAAATTTTTTTAACGTGATATATTTTTTTCAAATGGGCAGTTTTCAAAAGCAGAAATGAGAAGAATCTAATGAGAAGAAAAGTTAGGCATCGTTAAAAAACAATTTTAAAAAATTTGAAAGAAGAAAAAATGTTGCAATATCATCTCCAAATTTTTCAAATCGTCAGAAAAAAATTTCGGAGATCGCTGCGAACTCCCATTGGGGCGCCCCTGAATCTGAAACGTTATCATTTCTTCATAAGCTTCACAGTTTAAATTTCGGGAACACTTTTTTGCGTGTTTTTGATCTTTTGCTTCTTTCAGGGGGAAGCGGGCGGCAGATTTCAAATCGACCTAGGGGTGACATGGAGCTAAATTCGGCCCTGGGTCACAGTGACCTGCCGTGACCTCCCATCGGGGCGCACCTGCATGTGACATGTGTCGTTTTGATCGGGCTTGACGTCCGAGCAATTCGGAACGCCATGCGTTGGATTGTGCGAGAGATGAGGATAATTTGAATGCTGGGCATTGAGCCCGGGACCAGAGACAGATCCTAACCATTCAACCACAGGAGAGCAAAAACAAGCAAGTTTGACACCTTCTCTCGAGATAAGTATATTTAATAATCTGCAAGCAAACAAATTAAGTTAAAGAGGCTTGTTTTGGAATTACAAGGTACCTCTTTTTAAGGGAAAAATATGTGAGCTCACTAAACCAAGGACATCGAAATGTGTCCTGCAATTTGATTTTCATAGTTTCTGCTAGAAAAACGCTGCCGTTTCTATTTTAACTCATTACTTGTTTAGGGCATGCGCCGCTTACATTTTTCGACTTCGTGGTGTAGTGCTCAACGAGCTCATGCTCTACAGTCGGACTCGGATAAGGGGACTTCCGATAGGCGAAGAATTATATTAAAATAGGAGTGGGGAAAGCCAGTTTGCTTTGCCAATAGTGTTTATTGGCATAGTGACAATAAAAGAAAACCTCCACTTGTAACCCAAACACATACATGAGATCTTCCAATTTCAAGCGTCTTGTTATTAGAGCCATACTACAATCTGGAAATGGCTTGCATTGGAAAATATTAAAGGGAAAAAAAAAACTTACGCATCAAAGTATACCTAAGTTCAGAAAGGGTTAAAACTCTTGCTATAATTTCAATTTTCCAGACTCCATTTCAACCATGAGAAACTCAGACACCAAAAGAAAAGTAACATCTTATTAGAGTTATCATCCCGAAGCTAGATATCTCTATTTCTTCCACAAGGTACGTGATTAGCCTCACCCATTTATGACTTGCAGTATCTCATTACCTTTTTTTTTTTTCATCAAATACGGCAGATGCACTTTTCGAAGGTTTCTACTTTACCGACTGTTGGTTTGCCTGATTTCCAGATGTTTGTAAATAAGGACGAGGCGGAAAAGAGGTCCCTCGGCGGAAGAAAGTAATTATCTAATTTGTCCAGGCCAAGGACAGACACCGTCATTTGCTTCGGTGGAAAGGCTGATGAAATTAACTAGAAATTAGCAAAATGGGGAGAAAAAGTTGACTTTTTTTCAGAAT
The DNA here is from genome assembly GCF_026930045.1 of Uloborus diversus. NCBI lineage: Eukaryota > Metazoa > Arthropoda > Arachnida > Araneae > Uloboridae > Uloborus > Uloborus diversus. The sequence continues at coordinate 74,514,371 of NC_072740.1, forward strand.
TTTCAAGAAAATGCTTTTCCAATTTCAAGATTGCATGTTCAGTGTCTTCTCATTCATAGATATACATGAAACTAAATAAACAGTGTTAATAAAGATTTGCAATAGTTTTAAAGCCAATTCTTTAATATTTGTCTATATATCGTTCTAGAACGTGTCAAGGGCACCCATATAGGGGGGAGGCAAGTGAGGGCTCAAGCTCCCCTTACAAATTAGAAATTCCTTGCTTTCAGTACTTTTTCTTTGCAAAAATGTAAAAACATTTCTTCTCCAGTCATTAATGAATAAGTTATTAAAAATGACAAATTTTAATGACTGTAATTTGTCCTGAAATCGGTTTCCATGGGGAAAATATCCTGCTAAACCATGGGCGGAATTGTCTGAGGCCCCCCCCCCCCTCATAATTTTGCATATGGGCGCCTATGGAACGTGTATATTTTGCTATGTCTTTATTAATATGCAATATAATAAGGATTATTCCACAGAAAACAGGAAATTTTATATCATAAACATTCTCTTTTAAAAATGATGTAAACTAAGTTTTTTTTTTTCTTTTTTTTTCTTTTTTTTCTTTTTGAGCAACAATAAGACTTCAAAGATGGCTATCATCAGATGAATCTCGAGTAGCTAAAACGTATTCATTTCAGAGTAATCATACTTTATTTTTACATCGATTCAGATATTTCTGATGTTAGAATTAAAAAAAAAAAAAACCTTATTCATTTTATGCCTTACTTTTAGGATTTTACTGGCAGTACAAGTTGTTTTATTACAAATCAAAGTTATCGTAAATTCACGTCTCACACGTGACAGAATGAAAATAAGTTATGAAATTGATACACTGTAAAAACGATTCAGAAACGTTTCTCGAAAATAATGGGCAGCTGATGTGCCCAATTTCTGCCAGTAACATATCTCACAAAGGCCAGGAATGTTTTGATCCAAATAACAATAACCTTCCTGAAATTATCCTGGAATCTTTCTGAAGAATTCAGTAATTTTCCCAGTTAAAGTCAATTAAAAGAAAACTTACGTGGGTTCAATATAATAGTACAGCTTCTTCTTGATTTACCAAGAAAGTTCCAGAAGCATTATTGCAACTAGGACCAATGCTAAGACAGAATTGCAAACACCTCTCGTGTTTGAAATGCTGCAGAACCCAGAGACTCATTTGCTTCTTTTGGAAGCTTAATTAAGCCTAGATGGGCCATACTCAAACTGACACCGATACACTTAATATATATACGCTCAGTTAATCTTTAAACTGGGAGCTAAAAATATTTTTCACAACAGTGAGAGGTCTGTATTCGTGCAACTAGAAGCAATTCATGAAACTTTTTAACAATGATACTTGATTTTCTCAAGAAGTGGATGAAAACCATTGAAATCCCGAAATGTTACACTAAAATAATCAGCAACGTTTCGGAATTTTTTTTACAGTGTACTAAACTAAGAATCAAAACTTGAAATGATGATGGTTAATAAGTGACCTTAATATGTATAAACGTTTCCAAAAATATTTATTACTAATTACTAAGCTGAAAGTGTTTTTTAAATAATCAAAGTTGTCCCGACATTCAGGGCATTTCAAACAAAAGTAGACCTGAATAAAGATACATGAGTTTCAATACTGTTTTTATTTGTAATCTTTTGTTTTATACGGAGAGGTAGTTTTATAGTTATAAAAATCAAACTATCTTTAACGGAAGCATTTTTTAAAAATTATTAAATAAGAGTAAATGATGACAAATAATTATATTTTCAAAATTTTTTCGTTTTCGCATTAAACTTGATTTTGATTTTAAAACATAGATGCCTTCAAAAAGTTCTAGCAAAATGAAAATAAAGAGAGAAAGTTGAGAAAAAAGAAAATCTATATTTTCAAAAAAAAAAAAAGATTGTTGAAGAATATCTAAATTAAACAAAATGAAGCTGCAACATAGAAAATTTGTGTAAATCTTTAAAAATATGAGCGAGACCCGAGACAGAAAAAGAATTACTTTGGAAATATCCCAAAGAAAGAAATTATGCAGAGTAATGGACCTTACTCTGAGTATATGTTAAAATTTCTTTGTATACTCGCAAAAAAGTATGCAGAAAACCTTTTACCTGGAAGTATTTTGCTACTTTTCATGGTAAAGGAGTAGTTGACGACGTGAGATGGTAACTCAAAGAAACTTGTTCGTCGAAAAATAATAAGTATGAACTAAGAATGGGAACAATTGGGGATTTTTTTTTTTTTCGTTTTTCCAATGGCTTAGCTAAAAGAGAATAGGGGGTCATAGCCCCCCCCTCCCATGAAGCAACAAAAAAATATGTATGAACACACATGCAATGGCCTGAAATTGCGCTTTTCGGCCTTTAATTTCGAAAATTTTCATATGACCCCTCTCCCCCATGAAACATTTCTCTCTATGCCACTGCCACTCTAATAGTTTCCTTTTCTAAAACAACCTCTTTTTGTTTCCATTAAAAAAACCATAATGCTTTATTTTTTCCTCTTGAAACTATTTCCCTTCAGGAACCTAATACCACATTGGTCCTTTTCCTAGAAATTCCTAAAAGGTTTGCTAGAAGACTTAATTCAGGTCAGTTTCATACTTCTTTCCAGAAAAAACTCATTATCCCTGATTGTTTCCTTCATGAGCTAGTGACATATTGTTTTTGTGGAAACAGAGGTTCCACGCCTACTTCTGAGAATATCTCCCTCCTTTTCCGAGCGTTATAGGATGTTTATTGTTTAGTATTTTCCTGTACTTCTGAAAATAAAAAACTGCTACGGTCATTTCACATTTATTCAATGAACTGAAAATTTGTTTTGAAAACTAGAAAAGTTAACACATCCTTCTTGAAAAGTTTTTAAAAAGCTATTACGGTCATTCACATTTATTCAATAAACTGAAAAATAGTTTAGAAAACTGGAAAATTTTTAAAACAGCAGTCCTGAAACCAGTTATTGCATATAGTAGCAACAAGACATAGAGATGAATCATGTTGAAAAATAAGTTTTTCATTATTGAGGCTAAGAAGACATTCTTTTTGGGGCAAATACAGAGGTTGGCCAAATTATTGTACTCAAACTAGGTTATCTGTTTTTTTTTTTTTATACATAGTTTTATTATTTGAATACATTTTAGTTTATTTTAAAGTTTAAAGTTTATTCTGGCAACATTACTTTTTGTTCTTTTTAAATATTTTAAATGTATAGACATCAGTGTCAGTGTCCGTTAAAATTTCAAGTTACAAGCTTCTTCTTGGAGTGGGATTTTTGGAAAAAATTAAAGATTTTATATATAATACTAGGTAACTCAAGTGGACATATCATGCATTGAAAGCATGCAACACCGCATCTAAGTCAGGATAGTAGCAAAAGGCGGAGTTACTAAATATTAAATAATTATTTTTTTACCCATTTATGGTATCAATCAGAAGGTATTTTACGTTTAATATGTTTAATTCATATTTTAAATAAAGTTTAAAATGTGTTCAAATAATAAAACTATGTAACAACAATAAAACTGCAGAAAAGTTTGCTTAATCATAATAATTTGGCCACCTCTATATATTTACTCTTAAAAAACATTTTTTTTCGAAATAATCATGTAATTTTTACCACATCTTTTCCTCTCATGAAAGACTTGATCTGACTCACTTACAGGCTGTTTAACAACAGGTGTTATGTAAACAGCATAGAAATACATATTCTCATATTCTTTTCTTTATGTTTTTATGCCATCGCTCCCAAAGTAAGTAGATTTTGGTTTTATTACCTGTAACCACAATGTGTTATTGTTTTGTTAGATATTATATTATTGTTTGTTAGAGGTAATGTTATCGTTTGCTAAAGATTATGTTATTGTTTTGCTAGAAATATTCTCGTATTCTTCTCTTTGCGTATTTTTTACCATCGCTCCCGAAGTAAGTAGATTTTGGTCTTATTACCCGCAGCCGCAATGTGTTAGTGTTTTGCTTTCCCGTTCGCATGAGTTTTTCCCCAGTTTGATCATTTAAACGTGTGTTATTGTTATGATTATTTTTTAATGACTTTTTTACACAATTCTTGCCGTCAGATCATTATTTTCAGAACAGGCCTCTTATTTAACTTCACTTTTATTGCACTATTTCACTAATGTACATTAACGCAATGCAAATGATAAATATTAACCCTTAACTGGTGTGGTATGGTGAAGATACTTATATATTATTTCTCTAGCCTGTTTTTTTTTTTTTTTTTTTTTTTTGTCGGTCCGTGAGATCTTCCTTATTTTTTTTAATGAAATTCCATAATTTACACCTCTTTTTAAAGCTTATTGAGCCGGTTAATGGCAAAAAATCGACCCATGGTTTAAAAATGTACCGCTTATCTTAAATTTGAGATTTAAAATCATCTAAGAAGAGCTTCTTTGATGGATGCGTCCATTAATGAATTACAAATTTCCAATTGGATTGTCGGCAGTGCGAGCCAGGTAGCTCTGTCAGTAGAGCATTTGACTTTCTACCGAATGGTCCTGGTATCGAGCCTCTGTTCGAGTGATCTGCAGCTGATCACTCGAACAGTATGCATTTTGCCTATACGATCTTATGCGTTAAAATTAATGCAGCGGGAATGTTCTTCGCTTTTTTTGACTACTGGATCCAACTTTCATTAGGCATACTGAACTATGACAGATTATGCATTTTTAAATCATTATCGCTATGCTGTTTGTGTGTTATTGAGTCCTGGAATTTTCCATGTAACGAATTTGAATTTTTACATAGGGTGTTTTTACGTGATATTTTTTCAGCAGGATGATAAACTTTCCAGCACGAATGCTTCGTACGGGTCATTATCTCTTCTATATGTATACTCACCATGCTGTGTTTATCACTACTATATTCAAACAGCATTTTAACGTATTACGAATATCACATTTGGTCTTGCAGCACAGGTCCTGTTTGCCTAATTGGACCAGCCCGTTATTAGGACCCTTACCAACGTTATTCAATTAACCGGAACCGACCGTAATCCTTTTACTGTAAAATACTAAAAATTACTTAGCTACATGATCGATAACAAAAAAAAAAAAGGAAAGAAAAAATCGACTCTTTAAAAAAATATATATATATGCATACGTATATTCATTGACATCTCTGCAAAATTGCAAATTTTCTTAAAGATAAAGCATTTTTCTCTAATTAAGATTTTTTTTAAGTAGTTGGCTCATGAAGAGTAGAAACATGGCAGCAAAAAAAAAAAAAAAAAAAAAAAAGAAAGAAAGAAAAATCGTCTCTTAATATATATATATATATAGGAAACATTAAAACGGAATAAAAAATTTATGTTCTTCACGGAATTTTTGGCGCTTTTTCGGTTTTTTTTTGCCGAAGATTAAATGACTGGATCAGCGTCGCGATCTGAAAATCGATTAATCTTTACACCATGCAACTTTCGAAGAGCGATGCTTGTTGCGCAGGTGCCGTCAGCACACGTGTAGAAGTTTGATTTTCTGAACTTAACGGTTTAGTTTTCATGCAGTTTGTGGCTTTTTTTTTTTTTTTTCTTTTCTTTCTTTTTTTTTTGCGTTCTTGGAATTATAAATTATATAAAAAAAAAAAAAAAAAAACAGAAAATCGGAAACTTTTGGACCCGCTTTCGTAGCATCGTAGTTTAAAGCTGTAATACGTAGAAAGTACGATTTTTTTTCGTAGCAGTTGGCAGCTTTGAATATATATATATATGTATATATATATACATACATCTCTGTAAAATTTGCTAATTTTGCCAAAGATATATTTTCTTTAATTAAGATTTTTTTAAGAAGTTGGCTCATGAAGAGTAGAAACATGGCGACGCTTAATTTCTGATTCTATAGATAGTCAAAAGCGAAAACTAAACTTTCACCCTAGCTTCAGTAATTACACCATTCATTCTAAATACGCGCTCAAAATCGGCATTTTTTACCTAAGCAGCAAAGTTAGATATACGACATTCCGAGGTATATTAACCCCAAAGAAAATCTTAAGAATCTTTCACATTATTCCAACTTAAGATAGCAGCTCAGACACCTATGAATAATGCAACTAAAACAGGTGATTAGCATTCTAAGAAAGAAGTTCAGTGAAAACAATCTTTCTCGAGAAAAGACAAATCTATGGCAATCTTCAGCTGAACAAATAACTTTCTTTTGGATTCCTGAACCAGTTTGAAGATTAGCGTTGGAGATAACGGATAAAGCCAATACTATCAAATAGTGGTGCCGGCTAAACTTGTGAAGATATTAATATTTGATAATACAGTTGAACCTCGATAATCAGGCAATTTTTATCCGAAACTCTGGATTAACCGAAGTCCTCTCTTCTTTTCTTTTTTTCAAAATTCCGTTTTTTTAAGTGAAACTTTCCGTTACACGGATTTAATTTTTGTAGCATCAAAAAAAATTTGCGACTTTGAATCTTTCAAGTGTTTTGAAAAATGTTTGGTGTGACTGGAGCAAACAAACGACTGCAACGCTGCTGAGCTAATAACTATTAACCCCTTTCCACTAGCTCCCGTCAAAATCACGAGCAATATTACAGCATCGTCAAAAGGTTAAAGAAGCTCCGTCAAAAAGTTGCAAAATACAGAATCGAAACTGCAAAAATAAAAGTCGGGTAATTATATATATTTCCCATGTGTTAAATTCTTCTTCTTTTTTTTTGGTATATCACTTTCAATAGGTAATTAGAAACAAAATACGCAATTGAAGATAATCTCAACATCAGAGGCGCCCCGAACTTAAATTTTTGTTCCGGCGGAAATTCTCAATTTGCCAAATGGAGCTCCAAGTTTTGCCAAATGATGATACTTTTGCCGAATGGATTTCTAAATTTTGCAGAATGATGATAGTTTTACTGAATGGAACTCCGAATTTCGCCGAATAATGATAATCTTGCCGAAGAGAGCTCCAAATTTTGCTGAACGATTATAATTTTGCCGAATCGTCTGACAAAATTTGCCAAAAAAGGAAATTTTCGGAATCTGACAGTCACCTCCCATCGGTCTGCCCCTGCTCAACATATAAGCATTCTCGATTATCCAAAAATTTCGAATATCCCAAGGCAGCCGGTCCCAATTACTTTGGATAATAATTTCTGCACTTAAGTAATTTCTGTACAGATTGTCAGTGGAAATTATTCGGCTTTACAGAGGATCGTTTTATCTCTACAAGCTATTTCACTCATTGAAAATTGCGAAAACGCTTTAAAAATTGAGTCGAGCGTATTTTCTCGATTTGCATTCTTAATAAAAATTTAGCATCGTGGAAAATGGAAAAAAAATAGCAATTGAAATTTTAAAATATTACATTTCAGGGTTTTGTAACTATTTTTAAACGTGAAGTTTGTCGAAACATACTAAATGTTAAAAACCAAAGAGCCCACTTCTTCTTTCTTTATCATCTTCCATTTCATTCTTAAAAAATTTGTTTTTTTAAGGAACAGTATTATTTCCTGTAGTCTTCACTATTTTCGTATTATTCACTCGTCCAAAGAAATTCTAACTAAAATCATTTTCATTTATTTGTAAAAAGAAATTTAGATTTAAGAAAAACGACTTACTTTCTACAAGTGATTTCGTTACATGTCATATCTATACTGCCATAGGCAGGTAAAGGGCAGTAACTGCAAAATTTTTCGTTTTTTCATTTTTTTCTTTTTATTTTTGTCATATATTGTACGTTAGCTTTATTGTATAAGCTTGCTTATTTGGTTTCGACTGAAATAAAAATTTCGAAAAAAAGTTTTAATTCCAACATTTCTTTATTGGTAGTATTGAATCCAAAACGCGTTTCTTCAAATAAATCGAAAACTCATTTCTGTAGATACTGCCGTTTACCTGCCCACGGCAGCATAGCCCAATAAACAATTCATCTCATAGACTTATTAATCGAAATTGAAACTCACGCTATCTTGCAAGTAATTACAAAAATGTGTTCCTGTTTGCATTAAAACAATTCAAAACTTGAATGAAAAACGTACGAAACAAGTAAAAAGTGAATCTTTAATATTTAAAAAAAAAACATACCCTGAATAGTACAGTCATGGACAAAAAAAAAAAACTTTTTCGTGTTTGAAGACTATTCACATTAGACTCACATGAAATGTGTTAAATTTTCAGAAACCAATGTAATCTATTAAATTCAGTTATTACAGTGGCCGCCGCTTATATGAATCACGTTTATTTTGAACAGTTTTGATTCCATAAAGCGGCTGATTCAATAAAGCGGCTAGTTCAATAAAACTGAATTTTGTTCTGTTTTTAAATATTTTATTCAATAAAGCGACTGATTCAATTCACCGGCGTCCACTGTAATACTTTCCACAATTTCACACAATAAATAGAAGCCACATCGTATGGAAAACTCGTAAGTTGGACGCAAAAATGTTCCATGGAGCTAAAACGCAAGATTTCCAACATTTCCAACCACATAATTTGATTTCTGATTTCGTATAACAGCTATTTCCGATATTCCATGATGGGAAAAACAAATTGTGCCTCAGTTATATATTTTCTAAACTCGTCTGCTTAATTTATGATACAAAAAAATTCTAAATACGGTAAAAACACTTATTTTCGCGAGCTGCAATTTTAGTGAAAATGAAGATATCGGTAATTTTGAGATCAGAAAATTTCGCGAATTTTATATGAGCAAAACCGAGAAACGGAAATCTGTCACGGAAAAATATTTCTCTTTAAGACAGAAACTTTGCTTGATTACAGTGAGCTCACAAAAATCGCGAAAATAATTGCTTTTACAGTGGCATATCTCCCCATCCCAATTACACTCTGTTTTGCATCATTTTTTGCAATACTTAATTTCGGAATATTAATATCAAAATGTGTGTTTTTAATAGTGATCCGCTGTACATGCTCAAAAAGTTTTGTTTTAATACTGTCGTGGGAAAGTAAAAGGCAGTATTTGATTTTTTTTTTTGCTTTTTTTTGAGCAATCACGATTGCTTATTGTTCTCATTTGACTGTTTTGATGGCCTTTGATTTTATTTTCCCACCGCCACCCTCCGCACCATCACCGTCGACCGGATCCTCACGATGCTGCTCCTATAGCGAAAGCCGTCTCCAGGTTGCATCCATGTCTTACACACACGCGCATACATACACAACTACACACACACATACACAAACACATACACACAACTACCCACACATTCATGCCTGCACACAGACACAAACACATATGCCTACACACACATACACATACCCTCCCCCCCCAACCACAAACATTCATATACACAACTACCCACACACTTATGCCAGCACACAGACACTTACAAACATGTCTACACACACATACACATACCCCCTGCACACACACACACAAACACACATACCCCCCACACACAAACACACACGCCTACATACACACACTCGTGATTGCGAAAAACATAATTTGAATTCAAGATGTGAAAATTCAAATTATTTTTTTATTTTATTTTATTTATTTATTTATTTATTTATTTATTTATTTATTTATTTTTTTTTGCATTTTTGACAGCTGTTGTATGTACAAGCTTCCTTATTTGGGTTCCCCTGAAAATAAAGCATGAAAAATGCGTCAACTTCCAACATTTCACTATTGTTAGTATAGAATCCGAAACGCGTTTCTTCAAATATCTCAAAAACTCATTTCTGCAAGATACTGCTTATACCCTTTACCTTCTCACGGCAGAATACTTTTTTTACACTTAGTGAATATCCTTTAAAAAAAGGGGTAAGGGGGGAGGGCGAACAAAGGAAGTTTACAGAAATGGTTTAAAGTTTTAGAACCGTGTTAGATTTTTTTTTCTTTTTTGTCTACTATCGTTTTAAGCAAAAACAATTTCGGTGAATCTATAAAACTGAAAATTGTTTTTTATGCAGACTTCTTATTGTTTTTCTTTTTACGAATTATCTTATAATATTTAAACTATTACTCAATTTAGTTAAAGTAATGAAATATTTGTTCAGTGTAAGTCTTTTTCTTTTAACATAAGGAAATAATTAGGTTTTCGAAAGACATTGTTTGTTAGCGTGTCTATCCCAAAATTTACCCTCATGAACGATTTAGAAACAGTCATACACTTACGTAATGTCTGGAAAACATTATAAGTATAAATATTTGACCCTAGCTTAAAGGATACAGGAAAGTTTTCAAGCATTTGATTTCATAAAGTCTAGACTTTACATAGTATTAAATATTCTGAGAAGGTCTGAAGAGAAAACTAGAAAATCATAATATTAAATATGTTTTTCGTGAGTAAAGTAATGAGTTACAGACTTTCCTCGTTTTTGATTTGCTCAATGGCTAAGAACCTCAATGGGCTGTACTGTGCCAAACTCAGGTTATTTTGTTTGGTATCTTTTCGGCATTGAGCACCTTAGAAGAAAGCTGACGTCCCGTAAGATTTCTATGGCTGACTGTCATGAGTTTTCGCATTGAATAGAAGAAAATCAGGAAAACTCCGATCAGGCAACTCGATAAATAATAAATAAATAAATACCTTTGTGCAGAAAAGTAAAAAAAAAACAGAAAAACAGAATCAATAACGTCCACAATCGCACTAAGTCAATATCGTCCTACAGCAACCACCTTCCTCTCCTCAATTCTTAAAACCAGGGCTTTGAACCGTAGATTTTTTTTCGTTTCGATTTTTGTCTCGGCTCAACTTTAAAAAAATGGATCGGTTTAGTCCCGGTTTTTATTCCGGATTTTACTCAAAAAAAAAAATGTATCGGGATAGTTTCGGTTTTTGTTCCGGTTCAACTCAAAAATATGTATCGGTTTAGTTCCGGTTTTCGTTCCGCTAAATATCACGGTTTTCGGTTCAGTTTCAAATGAATAATATTATTTTATGTTTATTCTTATTTGTATTAAAAAAGTGATTCTATCACAAATGTAGCAATTAGCGTGCAACATCGATGACGAAACATCGATACTTCAAAGCATTGATGGTATCGATACATCGACCCCAAAACATCGATGTTTTGAAACGTCGATGTTCTGAAACATCGAACTTTTTAATGTATATTCCCGCATAATAAACTATAAAAAAAATAATTCTGGAGCTAAATTCACAGTAATCAATTTATAATTTTAGGAACATTTTGGCGCTGTCAATGAAAAACCATTAATAATGATAATTAATTATTAACCTTCTAAATTAAGTACTTCAAAGGGATAAATAACTTATGCATTTAGAATACAAAAAAAAAAAACACTAATTAATTAGAATTTTAATGAAAAACTAGTCGACCCGTGCGGAACTCCGCACTGCACTTCGAATTGTTTCATAAGGCATTTCGCTCTTAAAAAATTTCAAAGAAAGAACTTCATGAAGAAAAACCGAAAAAAGTAAACGGAAAAAAGTAAGCGCACAAGAGAAGGCATGTAATTTGAAGACATCCAGTAACAAAACCTCGTTAAATACAACGTTGTGATAATTTGATCATCGCTCACCTTTTGGTTGTACGTATTTTCAATTCAAAAATAAATATCATTAAATGTGTGGCTGAGTGACTTGTGAAAAATCAGTAATTTTGCATGTGAAAAACAGGTTGTGGCAAATACAGTCCTGCCCATGTGAGCATCTGACGGAAAAAAAAAGCAACATTAAAGAGATATTTATTTTAAAGGATTCGAACTGGCGCCATTCTGATTAACAGCACGACACTCCAATAAACCTAGGAATTTGCCCTTCCTTTCCGAATGCTATTCATTGAAGGAAGCGTAATATAAAAACAGCAAAGAAGCTTTTTGCCGAAAAAAAAAATAAAATCATGCGTATATGTTTTGTTATTAGTTAGCATAATACGACTTAAAATTATTCGTAAAACATGGAGTTTAATTACAGAATGAGGAAGATCTCACCTAGCTATTGAAAAAAAAAACATTCTAGAGAAGTAATAAATTCGATTGAAATTAAGTGTTTTTATTTTTGAATATTGAACAATTTCCCGTAGCAGGCTGCTTTAACCGTTACGACTCAAATGCCCGCACATGTTTCTCTTTTAATCGAACAGTTAAAATTCAAAACCAAAACCAGTTGAACTGAGTCCATTTTTCAAGTGTAATTTTTCGAGCGTAGACAAAATGTTTTTTTTTTTTTTTTTCAGCCGAAATCAGAGGTGTATAAAATGATTTCTTACTAATGAAGTTGATAATAACTTTAATGTTTTATATCGTATTCGAATAAATAATTAAAGGTTTTTTTGGATGAAACTCGTAATTTCAATTTGACGTAGTATTTTTTCATTTGTACAAAAGGTCGAAAACTGATATTGGAAACATATACATTTCAGTATACAATGAAAATGTTTTTCTGCACAAAAAGGATTCCCTTGAGGTACATCTAATACTCTTTTCATGCTTACATTATGCTTAGTGGTCTGGACGGAGTCAAAGCGTTTTTTAAAAAAAAAGAAGAACACCCTTCGATTAACAGTCATCTATCTGAATGATAAATGTAGCCTGCATAAAGAAGTCGAAACACCAGGTAGCATTCGCATTGCATTTATTTTATTACGTGTGTTATCTGTTGTATGTTATAAATACATGTAATGCGTAATACTAATATAAAATTGTTATTATGTCGGACAGCCCGGGCTTGCCCGAAATTCCGATAGTTTATAGCCGAACGCTCTACCGAAAAAAACTTATCATTTTACCCGAAAAACACAGTCCAGTGCTTTTAAGCTTTATTAAAACACACATACACACACACACAAGTTAATTTTATTTTTTTTTTCCTTTTCTAAAGCGACGCAAAAAATTGGAAAATTGTATTACAACTTTGCTTTAAAAAAATCTGCATAAGAACTACAGGTTGCATCAAGGTTTTGCAACAGTAAAGGGGGTTTCCGAAAATTTGATTTTTAGACTGTAAGTCTATTTTTGTCATTAGCCATCCTGATAAGTTTTAAAATGGGGGGGGGGGGGGGATTTCTTCAAGAGATAAGCAAGATCTCGCATACTGACAGAAAAATAATCCACACAAATAATGTATAAGATAAGATATTGAAGAGAAGTGTTTTTATTTTTGAAAATTTTTACAATTTGTTATCGCAGGCTGCTTGACCCGTTATAGCTTAGGTGGCAGCACGTGTTCATCATTTAACAGCACGGTTAAAATACAAAATAATTTGAACTAAGTGCTTTTTTAAGCGTAACTTTTCGAATGTAGTAAAAATGAGATAGGATTTTTGTTTTTTTGCAAAAAGAAGAAAAATATATATATTACCCTTCAAATTGAGGTAGTAATTTTTTTATTTGTGCAAAGAGTCAAAAACTCATTGGAAGAATCAATATTTCAATATACGATTTATAATAGTTTTCTGAAAAAAAAACCAATTCCATTGTAGTCTGAAATCTTAAACCTGATATTTATATTTTAGCTAACATTATGCTTTAATTTTCTTACCGGAGCCAAAGCTTTTTAAAAGAAAAAAAAACCTTACCATTAAGAATTAATTTAGCTTCATGCTGAATCAAGTTTTCATAACAGCAAGGAGCGTTCCCATCTCATTTATTCTATTCCCTCAAATTTGTTATTCATTGTTATTAAGTGATCTTGTAATGCCAGATATTCTTCCAATTTTTTGATGCAGATTGTCCGGACGTGGGCCCGAACACGCATTCTCCTGGTTACCAGTCGAACGCTCTGCCGATCAAGCTATTCAGCTTTGTCGGGGACAGTGCAAGTTAAAAATATAAATATAACCGAAAACCTCATTCTGGTTCTTTAAAAGAGGTTTTTTTTGCCCGAAAAAGCAATTTTTAGACCGTGGGTCTATTTTTCGTCAGTAGCCTGCACGATTAGCTTTAAAATAAGGTGTATATCAAAGAAATCTATCAAGAATTGAGGAAAATCTTGCGTAGAAACCAAAAAACGGCTACAGAAATAATATATAAGGATACGAATCATTTCGAGAAATTTGTCATTCGAGAATTTTTTCAAAATTGAATCCATGACGCAGTTCAAGATTAAATTGGTACGATATGCTATTTCTCCTAATGCTATGGTTTTGCTGTTAGAAAGTTTGTTTGCTAGAAAGTTCCAAGGAGTTTCTTTCTCTTTTTTTTGAGCAATCACGATTGCTTATTGCTTTCATTTGACGGTTTTGATGTGGTATCATTTTATTTTCCCGCCAGTACCCTCTGCAGCATCACCGTCTACCGGATCCTCACGATGCTGCTCCTCTAGCGAAAGCCATCTCCAGGTTGCGTCAATATCCTACACTTACACGCATACATACACGCACGAACAAACAAACACATACACACATACATACACCTACACACATACACAAACACATACACGCATACATACAGACACCTACACACAACTACCCTCATACCTGCACACAGACACAAACACATATGCCTACACACACATACACATCCCCCCTACCCACAAACACTCATACACACAACTACCCACACACTCATACCTGCACACAGACACAAACACACGCGCCTACATACACACACACACACACACACTCGTGATTGCGAAAAACATAATTTGAATTCCAGATGTCAAAATTCAAATTAATTTTTATTATTATTATTATTTATTTATTTATTTTTCATTTTCATTTCTTACAAGGTGAACAAGAAGATAACAAGTTCATAATTTTCTCACTTAATTGAAATGATTCTTTTTAGTCCACATACACAAATACAAGTTCATCTTTTATGTTAATTACTGATTCTAATTATCCATGCACACCTTCGATTTCATAGCTACTCCTATGGCATATAATGCTCCGTAGCTCAGTGATCATGATTATCAAACAAAAGTGATTTTGTTCAAACATGCTCTGTGTTTTTTTACACAATAGTTTAAATAATTTTATTTATGATATCGAGAAAATAACTAAAAACTATATAATGAGATAATTACTTATCCCTTAAGAGTACAAGCCCCAAAAGCGCACGTAAAGTACGGTCCGGGCTTCCACTGGGTTTGATTCTGAAATGATATCGCTTTTCTGTTTTTAGTACTAATTTTTGTTCTAAAACCAGGACTTAATTTCTAACAAAAGAAATGTGGGACCCCTATAAGCTTGAAAACTTATGTTCATATGCAAGTAGTCTGAATTCTATCTAATGTGTAAAAATCTACAGAAAATTGAAAAGAAGCACAAGTGAGCTCCCAAGCAAATTAAGCTCTGATGAAAAGTAATATATATAGCTCCAAACCTAAAATAAAATAAAATGTTACAAATGTAAACATTTCTTCATTGCGTAGTAGTTTTAAAAGTAAAATAAAGCAACCATGGGCAGAAGAAGTCAGTTGTAAATTAATGTGATACACTCGTATATGGACTATGTTATTTACAACCATGTCAGAAACAATAAGAAAAGTGGCTTTTTTTAACAAATGACTTACAGTAATATGTGTAATATGTTTTCTCAATTTCATTGAAAACACTTTAAATAAATTAAATAATAATAACAAGTAATGTTAAAGAGAGTTTGTACGAGATACCCTCTTAATTTTTTATTTATTTTTTTTTAGTTGTATTTGGCGTTAAAAGTAAATTGAAATCATTTTATGACGTCGGAAATGTATCTTGTTTCTAAAAATTCTTATTTTTTCATTAATGGATTGCAATTGTAACATTAAATCAATATATATTCATTTTTGAGCAATAGAGACGAAACGGAACCCGGAACTCCCACTTTTTAAAGTATACTATCAGAGCTCAATAACTATTTAATAGCGCTTAAAAAAATATTTCGTTGCTTCTGAGCAATACTTCAATAAGACCTATAATTTACAATTTTTTATTAATTATTAATACATTAGTTAAAGAATGGTTTTTTGATTTGCTAACATCCAAAAGGCCTTAAATTAGGTAAGAATGCTTGTTGCGTGGGCCGCTTGCCTTAAATATTAAGTGAATGGTGTCTGCTATCGATCTGCGAGTGAAATTAGTCTTTACCGTCTCTTTTCTCTTTTTAGTCTTTTCTTTCACCATACAATACAATGTTTCGCAGGAAAATGCATATTTAACATATTATTCTGTGAAATATCCCAGTGTATTAAGGCTATATACGGGGAAAATATTTTTATATTTTGTGTTCAAGGGACTTTTTTTTTATATTTTAATTTTATCCTCAGGCACATAAGAAAGTTTCAGCTAGTTATGTATCAATTTCAACTTCTGGTCTTGATGTGGGATATTTTTCATTATAACTTTAAAATATTTCATTAGGTACCTAAGTCCCTTCTTAAACATTTTTAAAACATAAAAAATAGCTCTGGGATTTGTACACATTATCGTTTTGATTCGGTGTCATTTTCGCAAATTTAGAGCACCTGCAGTTTCCCTTCCTTCATCACTATCTTTAAGAAAACCTGACTAATATGCCGGATACAGTGGCGCCCCAATGGGAGGTCACGGGAGTTCACGTTTTTCAGAAAAATTTCCTTATTGGGCAAATTTTGATTGACGATCCGGCAAAATTATCATCATTTGGCAAAATTTGGAGTTCTATTTCGAAAAATTATCATCATTCGCCGAAATTTGGAGTTCCTTCAGCGAAATTCTATTATATTCGGCAAAATTTGGAGTTTTGTCCCATTCGGTAAATTGAGAATTTCTGCCCTCCCAAATGTTTAAGTTTAGGGAGATGGCCGAATTATTGACGACGTCACTTATGTTGACGCATCACGTGCCCCAAAGATACAAAATACACATTATTTATGCATTGTGTGGGTTTTACCGATTTTTTATTTAGAAAAATTTCTCAATTCTTGCTCTGGATTTTTGCAATACGGATTTGAGAGAGTCTAATGTACCTTCATATTGTCGTCTCAACTTTAATATTATTAACTATAGCGTTTTTATAATATGAAACCATTTGTAATCTTCCTCGTCAGTCGTGTCAAATCTTGACATTTTAAATTTGAATAACTGGGAACTTTTCCTTCCATTTGGTTAGAAAGAACAGAAACACAGGGAGTTAAAAATCTGAACCATCCGCAATGAATGAAATTATTTCGGTTAGATTGCCTGCAATGAGTGCTCTGGTTAAATAACATGATTGTCCCTAAGTTGATTCCAACAAATGATTTTGATTCATTAAGGGTATTTTTCAACCAAGTCACTCATCTTTCTTTCAACCTTTCAACTTCAACCTTTCTTTCGGGTAAATTTCAACCAGTTTTACCCCTCTTCATATTTTTAGGATATTTGACTTCAAAAGAGACTAAATGGCCTAATGCTTCGTTCTGCGCTCTATGTTATTATATCAGTTGTTTGCGTTATATTTTACAAAATAAATTAATAACACTACATACAGCAAACTGCAGAATTCAATAGTTTTGAGTACTATTTAGAATTGAATTCTGATTTGAAATTGTTCAAATCTCTGTGTCTACATTGTAATACTATAACAAATTATAGAAATCTTGTGCTGTAATGAGTTTTTGAACATTAAAATTTTTTTTTTCTGTTCCACAGTTGCACTACTTTTTTTGAAGTTATATACTTCACATCACATTTCTCACCTACTTTAAAGCTATCTAACTGGTCGAATTACTTTGAACAAGGTTAATAATTTATTTTAAATGTGTGTGTGTGTGTGCGTGTGTGCGCCCGCGTTTTTTTTTTAATTTTTTAAATTTTTTTTTTAAACAATTATTATTTCTTAGCTTTGGATAACTTTACAGTACTTTTAGGAATTTTTCTTCAGTTTTATCCCAATAGCAAGAGCGAACCAAACTTAAATTTTTGGTAGGACGGATATTTTCAATTTGCTGAATGGAACTCCAAATTTTGCCGAATATAACTCCAAATTTCATCCAATGATGATAATTTTCTTGATTATGGAATAAGTGTAATCCTTCGACTTTTCCCATCTGCCGCATGCACACCAAGACCGATTAAAAAGAATCTTTTTTGCACATCCAAGAAGAAAAAAAAAAATTTAAAGCCAGGACCAACCATTTTCTTTGTAACTAACCGGCCTCACTTTCAAAAAGGTAAATGTTAGCCCTCTTTATGCGGTGTTCAAACAAAAAAGAATGACAACTGAGACTGAGAACCCTTTAAGAAGAAAATGAAGCTATCTTGAAGGAGTCAGTATCAGCTTTCAACTTAATGGAACTTCCCACAGTTCTGTTTCAGGGAATCCATAATGGCTGACAGCACTCAACAGAAAACATGAATAACGGTTTCACTAATTGCTGAGAATTGTTAGTTTCCGTCAGAAGACAGACGGTTTTAAATAGGTCATCATAAACCAGCATGATTGTCAGGGAAAATTATTAAAACCATACTAATAATGACATAACAGGAAATGAAACTAACAATTAATCTTCTTATTCCTGATTAATTATTAAGTAAAATAGATCAGAAGAAAAATAATGATAACAGGAATATTAATATTGTAGTTTTATTTTTTTTTTGTAATGTTGCTTGAGGATAATTCCGTTTTTCATGGAAATGTTCTACATTCACTTATCATTTCATAGATTGTGGTCAAGAGCGCCCTGATAGGAGGCCGCGGTGACCGTTCAAAAATTCCCTTATTCGGCAAATTTTGTCTGACGATTTGGCAAAATTTGGAGTTCCATTCTGCAAATTGAGAATTTTCACCCTCCCAAAAATTTAAGTTATGGGCACCCCTGATTGTGATCAATTTGTAAAACGGTGAAAATATCAGGGGTGCCTACCTGGGGGGGGGGAGAGTTATGGCGCAGACTGCGCCATTAATATTTTTAGAGGGGTGTTTTAAGGGGTATTTTTCAAGGGTTGTTTTCAAGATTATAACCACTAAAAGATATTTAACTTTACCAAGCACTTTTATATCTCTATAATTTAGTTTCTAATAACTTAATTACATCTTGAACAACTTCAGGATTTTGCCCAAAAATTACGATATCGTCGACATAAACCAACAATAATATAATGTTATTTAACGTGTAAACACAATTAACTCATTTTAATTATTTTAACCCTAGTTCTTGATGCCACGCGCGACCACTTTGGTGTAGGCCGTAAATTGCTTTTTTCAACAAACAAACTTTATTTTCCTCACCTGGATTTCGAATCCCCGTGTTTGATACATATAAATTTTCTCTTTTAAATTACCATATAAATAAGCAGCCTTAGCATCTACTTGTGAATGGCTCCAACATAAATGCGATACATATACAATAAATAAATAACGACAGACGAAAATATTTCTTTAAAAGTGACTTTCCTCCGGTAAGTTTTCGGAATTGAATTCCGAAAAACGATGATGTTAGAGGGAGTGGGTTTCAAAAAAATTCCATTGGAATTATTATAAAATCGATTTTTTAAAACTCAATTTTCAAAATACTCTATCAATTGAAAAGGAAAGGAATAGGTTCCGAAACCACCTTGGCTAAATCTGTATATCTTAGTTGTTTTAAATAAAAATGATGCGGCACCTATCCCCCCCCCCCCCCCCTCTCTAAGCAGGTGCAAATCAGATACGTAATAAGGGAGAAGAAAAAAAATCGCCCCATCCTTGAAAATTTTCTGGATCCGTGCTTGGGAAGACAGTTTCTTCAGTCGGGACGACTCTTAGAGCAGGAATTATTAAATGGAGGGAGCAAGTCTAATCATTGGCTTAGCAAAAGCTAAGGAGAAAACGCCAAGTCATGTTACTCAACAACGACAAATGGCTGACATGTTTTGCGTGAAGCTAGCCAAAGAAACCTGATTTCTTCCGATGCTTTGCTTTAAAATCTACTGACTGGGATCTTTGTTTCACGAATGAAAGTCTTCACTCCCTCCATTTTATCTCTTTTCAATGGGACGACCACGGCTATTTGAGCCTTGACATGATTTTCTGCAGTATTTAAGTCCGAAAATAGTATTTCACCGTACGAGCATTAAAAGCACATGGACATTTTGATCAATACACGTGCTCTTCTAGCAATCAAAACATCAAATGCGGTTAAACTTTTTGCGGAATGGGGCAAAAGTATCACGTGATCTTTCAAACCGCGTCGAGTTAGCGGTGCGAGTGGTAGCAACCTAGTCGACCGCCAGAGTGCGACCGCAGCGTTTCCGAACGCGGTAGATGACGTCGCCACACAACAAGCGTTTCCAAACGCTTGCGGTGGCACAGTGGCGACCGTTCCTTGTTTCCGAACGTACCTCTAAAGTAACTACAATTAAAGATCCCGAAAAATTCCAAAAAATGGCAAAAATAAAACTCTCCACATTGAACACCACAAGTCAGCGCACAAGGCCCCCTCGACTGCTATTTCCAGGATCATACCAACGTCGATCGGATAGTATGTTCGATCAAAGTTTCCCTTCTTCCGATCAGAGGCCCTATTGGTTTAGAGCAAACCTAAAGCAGTAGGTCCTCCAGGGATCAATAGAAGTGATTCGCACTCGCACAGATAATATGTAAAAGGCCTATCGTGTGAGATAAAATGACTTGGAAGGAACCTCAAACGGCTGGCGAGGCCATGCGCCCTGTCCCGGCAGTTGCCTACTCGCAGCAGTGAGGTGGCGGGTTCGACTTCCACCACTACTCTAAATGCAATTTAACTCTCTGCGATGTACATCTTTCCTGTGCACCTTGCAATACCTGTACTATTGTTTTAACACAATTAATATACCTTGCCTCGCGTTCAATCCTCGAGTTGAATCGAACCATTGCTTCGGTCACTCGTCTGGTCCGCTAATTCTATATTAGCTACCAGTTTGTTTCGCACTCTTGGCTTCCTTAAGAGGTTTTCCATCTCCAGCTCAGTCACTTTCCTATGCCGGGCTGATGAGTGCTAATAAGCACGAAACTGCAGTCCTCGGCTGGAAATGACTGAGCTGGCGGTGTATTTCACGAATTAATAATATTTTAAATATGGTAAGTGAAACACATAGCTCGTACTCTTCATCAAAAGCATGAGCATTAGCCCCCTGAAGAAGAAGAAAAATGGCTCTACAAGGAGTCATAAGTTTATTGCAGTTATTTCATTAGGCTATGGTGGTCTGATCGGTAAGGCATTGGGCTTGGGGCTGGAGGGTCTCGGGTTCGATCCTCGCTGGATCGAAGATCCACCGTCGTCATTAATGGCGACTGGGCGACGTTAAATATGTTCGTGGTCACCAAGTGAAACGATATCTCTGGGGGTGCCAGACCAAAAAGTTATTCGGCTCCTGGCCTGGTTCTAAATTCTTGAACAGTCCATAGATGGACAACACCATCTATTGTGTTGTCTTCTGAAGACAAGGCGCCTGGCACGCAGTCCTTCATAGTTTGAGGGCCAGAGGTCCCTTTGATAGTTGATAGTTATTTCATTCGCTGGAGGGGCCTCGGTGGCGCTGTGGTAGAAGCTGTGTCTTCCAAGCCGGAGGTGTGGGTTCGATTCCCACCTCGCCCTGGGTGCTCTTCCATTCTCATGTATTTTAAATCTTTCATTTGTATTGTCCTGAGAATAAAATTTGGAAAAACGTTGTAGATTATTGGAGGTATAAAGCTTCTCCGCTGAGAATAGCTAAAGACCTCAATGTGTGTTATCAAATCATTCAAATCATCCGTAGTGGAGAGTAGGGACTCTGTGTCCACACTTCATCACATCACCACGCCTAAGCGCCAGAAGAAGAAGAAATCATTCTCACTGGAAGATAGTCGTTCTTCGAAAATTTCGATGTTACTACTTTCTTTCACGGGGTATGTGACTCGACCGCAAAATAGAATTAATATTTTATTACAATATCATAAAGCAAATAAGAGCAAGCTTTCCGTGATTTCAATAAACTAAGTAAAAATCGTTGATTTTATTAACGTAAGCGATATTGATACTGAAAAGTATGGCGAAAGAGATTTTTGCTCATACTGGTACAACAGAGCAAGTGACTTATTTGTCGTGGAAAATAGATAATTTCCTAGAAGAGAGGTTGTGGCGGAAAGAACCCTTTGTGACGGGTCCTAATGTTACTATTCCGACGCAGCCTACATCAGTATGGGAAACCTTTATAGACAGGGTGAATCTTTTGGCGGGTTTGCATTACGTATTCCGATCGCAACCGTCTGTTCCTGAAATCGCAAAGGAAAATCAAATTGAGTTCGAATTATCTTTTCATCGATCCCCGCTGGTCGAAGACCCACCGTCGTCATTAAAGGGGACTGGGCGACGTTAAATATGCTCGTGGTCTCAATGTCCTCCAAGTGAAACGATACCTCTGGGGGTGCTAGTACCAGGTAGCTATTAGCTCTTGGACTAGTTCTAAATTCTCATTAACTGTTCGATCCGGTGATGGTGCTGCCATCTATCGGTATATAAAATAATGGAGGCAAGGCACTAGTATGCAGACCTCGACATAAATACAGTTGTAGTCAGTTGTGACTCTTGAATAGAAATAGAATAGAAATTATCTTTTCAAGACATGGACGGAAATTGTATCTGGAAACGCAAAAGAGAGGTGAAAGGCGTTATACGTGTAATATTCGCAACTGGGGAAGATTTACCCATTCAAAATATAAATATGTTATTAATTAATAATGATTTGACATTGAAATGTTGTTTTAAAGTTATTCAATGTTCGACTAGCTGCAACGTAAAATCTGAAGTGTCATCTGTAAACGATTTAAACTACTTGTCGGATAACTTGAGAACACTGTATGTGTCGAAATCGCTTAGTGATTTCACCATAGTTGTTAATGGTACGACATTTCCCGTTCACAAATGTATACTGGCATCCCGTTCACCTGTTTTTGCTGCAATGTTTAAAATACATACTTTGGAAAGTCGCAATAACCAACTAGTTGTTGAAGATTTTGATATCAATATTATGAACATATTTATTTTATACATTTATACTGGCCAACTAGATGAACTTTCTGTTAAAGAATATCTTCAGTTGTACACCATATCTGATAAATACGACGTAGTATCTTTGAGTAGAACATGTGCACAGAAGTTGAGCAATTGTATTAGTGTAGATAATGTCTGTGATATTTATGCTTTAGGTTATTACCTTAACGACACAGCCCTCAAGTCTGCTGCAAAAACTTACATAAATAAAAACACCTTACCAGTTCTATTAAGCGAAAATTGGAGAAAAATATCTTCACAAGATAGTGAAGTTGCTTCCAAAATTCTAATGGAATCTGGAATGCTCTAATGTAAATATATTGATGCTTTTTAATGTTATTAAATTAACATTTGTTATTTAAACTTTATTTTACCTGAACTTATCTTGTATAACAATAAACAGAATCAGCTAACAAATATGTTTTTCATTTGATTAACAATTACATAATTATATGGGTTTTGAAAGATTGCTTTAAGCTGAATAATGGTTCAATACCAGTTGCGCACAAGAGGGAAGGAGGTCCGAACCCCTCCCATAGGTCTTGCTTTTTTCCGATTGATTACGGTTCTACGTATTTTGTACGTAAAATAATTCCAAACAAAGGCAACAATAAATTCAGTTTTAATAAGTGAAAAAGTAAAATCCTCTTGGCAAAATATTTTTTAAAAGATTGTGCACTTTTACTATAATGAGTTGCCTTTAAGAAGCAGAATGGTGATTGTAAATGAACACACCGTAATAATCATGCTTTTAGTTTTGTTATAAAGATTAAAAGAAAAATTTTAAAGACAGATTAAAAGAAGATTCCATGAACTTATATAACCATGCTTCTACAACGATGAATTTGCTTTGCTAAATTCAATTTTAAAATATCAACATTTCCAGTCAACTTGTTTGAACAAGGAGGACTTACACTGTAAAAAATCTCGGAAAACTCTCTGAATATACAAAAAAGTTTTCCGTAATACACAGATTCGTACGCCCTCCGCAGTTTTCTACTATAATCAAAAACGTTTCCCGTTTAGCAAGAAAGTAAGAGTCGACGCATGCGCAGCTCTCACGGCAATTTTATAGTCCAGCAGCAAAACTAAACTGAAACTTTCGAAAGCACGCAATGAAAACAAGTGCTGACTCATGTATGCGAAGTAACACTCATCAAGGGGATTAGTAGAAGTTTTGTTCCTCGCATGAATTCACTGAAGATAATTTTAAAGTCTTATATTTTCTTGCTTATGTATCGTCATGAGATTGAATTTGAAGCTATGTCACTTATTTTTAAGTACGAAGTGCAAATTCTCGACGCATGCTCGCGGAAGGAATACAAACTGAAATTAAAAACCAAATAACTGCCGAGAGGACGCCATCTAAATTCATTGCGTCGCATAACTTGTGTAGGTAATTCACTTTTTTCTTGGATACTTTTCTTCTTTCCACACCAAATGGGTAATTTTTGTTGGCAGAATTTTATTCTGTCATAAAAATCACCTTTTTGGTGACCAAAGCCTGCAAAAGACCACCACCGACGAATAGGTTAAGTCGCTTTGCAACTCTATTACTTTAAAGAGATTTAGTTCATATAAATCTCGTTAAAAAAAACAATTTTCTTCAGTATTATTTTTTTGTTGTGAACTATTGCAATTTGAAAATATTTTACATTATATAGAACACATATTTAAAGTGCAAGTGTGTCTAGTTTTATTCTGTAAAATTTATGAATTGAAGATTATAAAAAAATTTAAATAAGTGTTATTGTGTACTTTGTTTTTATGTGTCAATCTCAGTTAATATTTGGCTGAACATTTATGTATCAAGCATTATGAATTAAATGTTATAATATGCAAATTGTCAGGTTTGATAGTTCGCCTTTAAGGTTGCATGTTTTCATTCTCTTGTAAACAGTGTAGCTAGATTGTATGAGGGGCATTCCACGGTATTTTGGACATTATGTAGAGTCCGTAACGTGACCTTTTTTTGCCATAACTTTTTAATTTACCGTTAGATTTGCAAATTATTTTAATTTGAGCTGGTGTGTTGGTAGGAAAAGATCAAAATAAAATAATATGCTAATCAAACAGTAAATTAAAAAGTTATGGCAAAAAAGGTCACGTTACGGACTCTATATAAATGTCAAAAATACCTTGGAATGCCCCATGAAGTAAAAAAAAAAAACTATCTCTTGTAATTAGGAACATAGTGCTTCAGTATTATCTAAATGACGACATCTCTTTAAATATTTGCATTAGCGAAACGCTTTAAATTAGTTAAATGTGTGTTAATTTATTTAACAAATAGATACATATATGTATTTAAAAGTGTCTTCATTTTTTTCGTTTACGAGCCTCAATTTTACCAAAAGCAAAAAAAAAAAAAAAAGACTTAATAAAATAATTTTGTATTTTTACACCATATTAAAGTATTTGACTTATAATTTATATGATACTTTGATTTATAATGTATATGATACTTTGATTTATAATGTATATGATACTTTGATTTATAATGTATATGATGTTGCTTTTTCAAGGGGGGGGGGGGGCGCTTCATAGCATTTTATGGGTGCACCATCACTCTTATGGTGGGGGGGGGGGTTATTCTTGTATATATGAAATGGAATAATCATGTAATAGAGTTCAATGTTTTAATAAATAAAATATATAATGCATTTTGCGCACACTGTAAAAATAAAATCAGTAACCTATTTTGAATAAGTATTTATATTTGTGATGGGATGGAAAAGGGCAAGAACAGAAGAATCAACCCGAATGGTTCCAGCAGGGGGACTTGGTGTCATATTTAAATTCATCAATTTCTCTGTTGGTACTTTTCGGTACACTTTGTTCGTCAGAGAAATTGACTTGAGGTGAACGAATTTAGGAACGCGAAGGGTAGGTAAGTCCTGTCAAATTTTATCCGAAGATAAAAGCTATCAAGTTTGATACAAGATATGTTTTTAAGTTCTGCATTAAAAATACAATATGTTGATAGTTTTGGCTTGAAAATATTGAGAGAAAAACTGAAGTTTAAGATTGTTTAACAAACAATCCCCACTTTTCAGAAGGTACCCCCACTCCAATTCCCCGACGATTTTGTGATTAGGAATGAAACTACTAGATTATTTCATAATTTTTCAAAAATTTATAACTGTGCATATGTTATGCTGTTAACCATGCTATTTGTCATTAGAAATTCCAAAAAAAAAATCCATGAATGATTCTAAAATTGCTTGTATTATTGCTCTTAGATATGAAAGAATTGAAACTGATATGGTATGCAATACTATAATAAAGAATTATATTTTAGAAAAAATAACGGAAAAAGGATTCCGAAATTCTCGGAAACGTTTTTGAAAATTGTTTGGAGAATTCCGAAATACTCGGAAACGTTTTCGAAACTTTCATGAACCACAGCTGCACAGAATACTCAGAAACATTTCTGGAAATTACGGAAAGAGGATTCCGAAATACTCAGAAACGTTTCTGAAAATTACAGAAAGAGGATTCCGAAATACTCAGACACGTTCTGGACATTACAGAAAGAGGATTCCGAAATACTCAGAAACGTTTCTGAAAATTACAAAAAGTGGATTCCGAAATACTAAGACACGTTTCTGGACATTACAGAAAGAGGATTCCGAAATACTCAGAAACGTTTTTGAAACTTTCATGAACCACAGCTGCACGATATACTCAGAAACGTTTCCGGTTTTTTTTTACAGTGTACGTTACGTTATGAGAAAAGTAAATGAGCAAATTATTTATTCAATAGTTTTATTTTTTTACCGTTTTTCGCACTCGAGAATCGATAAAATTAAATCTGTACGTTTGACGGCGTATTGGGATATAATATGAGATTGAGACTTCGCCCCCCCCCCCCTTGCAAAATTTCTGTGTGCGCCACTGATCAATACCTATGACATAAAGGGTAGATTAATTTTACATTGATACGTTTTCTTTGTTTTATTGCTATGCAAAAAATTGCGTTAGTTTCTTCTGACCATTACGAAAGTCCTCCTTGTTCAAGCAAGTTGACTGGAATTTCTTATCTAACGATAGGATTCATATGTTCATAGTTGAATCGATTATTTTAGAAAGGGCATAAGTCCAACTAATACAACTTTTCAGGAATCAATAAAAAGTGATTATTTCATTCAAAAATGAACTAAATTCTACGAAAATTTTTATGACTAATCTAGCCTCAGGTAGGATCATTACCTCACCTTAAATTAGTTTTCATTTTTTCACTGAAATTAATTTTAAAAAAAATTTAATTTGGACTTATGCCCTTTCTGCAATAAATATTCTGAAAGACTAGTTTAGAGTAATGAAAATGTAAATTAAGTGAAACAGATTTGTTTCAAACTGATTTATGATAATAAAAATTCGATTCAGTTAAGCACTCTATATTAGGACAACAAAAATAAAAAATTGAAGGTATTATGTTTAGTTAATTATACTTTTATGATCTCATTGAATGAAAAAGACATACCTTTTCAATGAGGAATGACCAAGTATTAAAATATGCAAAGAAAGTTGAAACACATTAATTTTTTGACAGCGTAAGTATTTTCTTACGATATAAAATTAATAACTCATATATTCGTTTATGAAGACCAACGAATTTTGTTTTCAAGTGTATTTTACATTGTGTTTTTATTTAAAAGAAAAAGGCATCTAAACCTTGGTTTAATTAATTTAACGTCTTAAAAACGAAGACTAAGTGGGAATATTTATCTATGAAAGTTGTTTTTGTTTGACGTGACCCTTATTGTTTGGCACAACACTTTACTTCTGTACATGGGCACCCATATAGGGGAGTAAGTGGGGTCTCCAGCCCCCCTTTAGAAATTAGAACTTTCTTGCTTTTAATTCTTTTTTTTTTTTTTTTTTGAAAAAATATAAAAACATTTCTTCTCCAGGCCATTAGTAAAGAATTTATTACAAATGTCAAATTTTAATAACTCTAATCTGTACTGAAATCGGTTTCCATGGGGAAAATATCCTGCTAAACCATGGGGAAAATGTCTGAGCCCCCCTTAAAATTTTGTATATGGGCGCCTATGCTTCTGTAGTAGGGGAAACTAGGGAGGTTTGACCCATGAGGATTTTTTTTCCATGAAAAGGATATTTAGGGAAAATTTTAGTCATATTATTGGTTGACCAGTCACACAACAGTATTTTGCAGGGACAAGCCATTTCAGAATTATCAGTGGTTTTCAAGAAATTCAATTGAATGATACTGCACCTTAAAAGTAAATTTTGAAGATTTTGGAATTCTTTAGATTTTAACCTCCAGTTTTGAGGGAAATGAATTTTAAAATTATACATGTCTTAGTCACTTTTTTGGCTGTCTATTGATATACAGGAGTGTTACATAACTTTAATCTTAGCTGCTAAAAATATTAATCTGATGTAAACAAAAGAAAACTAACTAGAGAGCTTTGACCCCAAGCTAACGAGGGAGACTTGACCTAAAAATAAGTTTGATGTTTTTTCAATGAATTTATATTTTAGAGTCGATAAAATATTATGATTTAGGCACAATGATTTTATCTGAGCAATAACTCTAACATTATGAATATGAAGGACCGTTTTTTTTTTAAATAACTATTACATAATATTTTGGTCTAAAAATTGTTTTTATTTTGAATTCGACTTCTGCTCTCCTGCTGATATGGAATGAGATTAATAATATATATATATATATATATATATATATATATATATATATATATATATATATATATATATATATATATATATATATATATATATACAACACTTACCTAAAGAGTGAACATTTTGT